>NW_017277473.1:428800-466502 GCF_001594065.2 Cyphomyrmex costatus | reverse complement strand
CACACACACACACACACACACACACACACACACACACACACACACACACACACACACACACACAATGTAAAACGCGATTATGATATCTGAAATTATCCGGGATAATTTAGAAGCAATCGAACATTTGTAAAAATAGCTAGAATTTATATTTATAATTGTAAGGAAAATATCAAGCAGATATCTCTTAGCGCGATAGGATATAAATATTTTAAATTAATTTGAAACGTTCTCCCATTTCACATGTTGATCACTTAATGCCTTCGTCATCGACAAAATGAAAATAGGCATCAACTAAAAAATATTTCAATCATTTTGTATACAATATTATGATTGTAAAAGATAATAATGTAACGTAGGTCGAGACTTAGGTCGACATATAAACGGATCTAATACAAAAAATGGTTGACACGTTTATCAACTATCGATTTCTTTGCATTTTGTATCAACTCATTATAAGTTTACGATTCTTGTAAACATTTTAAACCATTTGAAACAATATCAAAGAAAATAAAATAAAACGAGTAATTGATAACTTGTAACAGAAACTTAATTGCAAATTTAATTATAACTTATATTTATTTACTTTGCTACATATTACAATCTGAATTAAAAGATATACATTTAGAAAAGAGAGGAATGTAATCAGAACGTTAATGTAAATCTCTTTTAAAAATAAGAATTTCGTTAAGAATGCTACTGGCTCTCTCTTATGTATATTTCATGATTTTATCTATATCTGGTTTATCTATATGGTATATCATAGTGCATGATCGCGTACTTGAAGAAAGGAAATTGATGCGCTTTTGACAGTCGTCGTTTCGCGCGAGCTCCGAGTTGCGCAATAAAAAGATTCGCGAACAAGAATAGCAAACGCGAAAATGAGAAGAATGATGGGAAAGGAAGAAACTTTAACCAAGTTTCTTCAATCGCGCGAGACCAATATGAATTCTCGTCATTATTAATGTAATCTCGGGAAAATAAAAAGTGCATCATAGTGCATGCGTAATAGAGGCGAAAAAAAAAATTTATAAAGTTGAGGGAAGTGGGATAAAAAGAAGGGCGGTATGGCAGTAAAGAAGGAAAGAGGAAAAAAAAGAGGATCCGGAAGAAGCGAGAGGGATAGGAGATCAGGTCGCGCGACGGAACGGGGCTACGACTACGCGCTTTCGCATGCAGCGTTCTTGTTGTGCATTTACCGCACATGCGCCACACAGCCACCCCCGGAGACATTGGAGAGAGCGATCCTGCGCCCTGCCGCCACTACGGGGGTGCGTCCGTACGTAAAAGCCGGCGTACGCTCCTCGCTCGCTGTCGTCATTCGGCTCGGCCTGCTCGTATTTCTCACTTAACATTTATCTCGCATTTTCCAACTTCGTCTGTTCGATCGAAACTCAAGCGCCACGAGTACCGTAATCGCGATCTCGATTTAAACAGAAGAATTTCATCGATCTCGTCGTCACCGAGCTCGTCGTCGAATTGCGCTCACCACCGACAGCTCGGTCTCGGTATCGGCTCGATATCCGTCAGCTCCGAGTTTGAACGTATCTCACCACAGTGTTGAGATATGATACTTGTTTTAAACGTGAAAAGTTTACAGATCGTTTTACGCGGAAACGTTTGTTGGATTTTACTACAAAGTGTATCAGCGACGAGGAGTGAATTCTAGAACAAGGATTCTCTCTCGCGGGAATAGACGGCCACGAACGAGGACACTCGTCGTCATCCGTAGAGTCAAGTTCGATAGAGCCCGTGATCAGATGGCATTTAATATGACATTCATTTTAACGAGAACGTGTGCATTCTACGATCGACGACTCCGATTCTCAACAAAGCCTCTTTAATTGAAAACATAGTGGAGAATTTGTAGTACGACACGCGGCTTTGTTCTTTGTTGACGAATTTCTCGTAACGATAACGACTCTTTCGCAATGGCATTAAATTCTTTCTACTTTATATTGGAATATTGGAATAGCTGTCGCTTGTAATTCTTGAAAAATAAGACGAGATGGAATTTAAATTTGGAACAGAGTGAGTAATGTAATACGTATGATCCACTAAATAGAAACTTTTCATATTACTCGGATAACATAAAGATAATTAAATTCTCATGACAATTTTTTAAATCGTTTATTATTTGTTGATAATAGCTCGCTAGATTATGCTGAAATCAACAATTAACATAATGAGATTAATAAGAAAAGATGTATGGTCGGCAAACGATTCTTTTTTGTCTTTTTAAATTATTAAATTATAAAAATTTTTTAATTTAATTTTCGAATTTTTTTTCAACTTTTTCTAAACCTGAAGAATTTCTTAATTAACAAATTATTCACGTGATTTATTTTATTTATGATGTATTCAATTCTTATATTCCGTTCGCTCAAAATTAATCATCTTCGTATGTGTCCAACGGTCGAGCGTTCATTTTTCATAAGAGACAAGCTTTAGAACAATCCCTCAGGGTAAAGAGCGGACGTGATTCAACGTGGTCATCGTGTTTCAATTCAAGAGTTCTTCCAATGATGCCCGTCACTGCGATAGATTGAGAACGGATGCGGACCATTAAGTAAATCGCGAATGCTAATCAGTGCGGAATAATCAGTGATGCGATCAATTTATCATGACGATTTTTCATATTTTTTTAAAAAATTATTTTTAAAAAATTTTTGACAAAACGGTAACAAAGAAATGAGATGACGAATGAAAATAATATTGAATAAATTTGCAGTCCGGATTTTGCAAAGCGAAGGAAGCATGTATTCGATATTGCTCCGTTTCGGGAGCAGTCAAGCTGCGAGTCACTTTCTTCATCTTATCTATCAATATATCGGACGTAACCAATATATAAGTTGATTATAGTCAATCGTTACGCGAATTGTAAGTGATATGAGTCAATCATAGTCAGACCGTATCGAATGCCAGTGATACGGGTGCTTCAGACATTATATCGCGAGCACGTCGATCATAATGAGACATTATTTGTGATAAGTGATATTATATAGACAAACTATAGCTAGAAACTGCTTATCTCTTCTCTCACTGTTAAACAAAATTATTACGAGATATATAGTGTAACGCGCAGAGTAACACTGATCTATTATAAATAATATCTATTATATATACATGAGACGATGGTGTAAAAGTAATACTATAATGGATCGATGGAACATCGTTTCCTATTATTAAACAGATAAGCGGGATCGTTTAAATTGTTTAAAATAATCGACGCTTTACTAGGCGCGATTTTACGAAACACCGCGTGAACATCGCGAACAGGTTTTTTTTTTCTATTTTAGCGGTGCGATATGTTCCGCAAACCACCGTGGGAAATTGAGAATCGCCACCGAAAACGCGAAAAGCAAGAGTAAGGAGCGATCGTTGTTAAGCTAAATGGTAAGTTGTAACAATCAAATTTTTTAAATATATTTGTTAAGCAATCAGCGCAACGCATTAGAAGCATATTAAATTTAAAGGTTAATTTATTTACAATTAATATTTTTAATATTTTGTTTCATTCGTGCGAATACGATCGTCATAAAGAAAAGTATACTCCGTTCTCTCATTGTAATTTACATTATAATTTAGATTTGGTTCATTTGAATTCTATAATAAAATTTGCATTTTTTTTTGCTAAAAAAAGGAGATGCGCAGTCGCAAACAAAATATATAGAATATCCAGAGATATTTTTACACGCCCCTTTATTTCAAACTTTTTCCATTCATTTTTCATTCACTACGTATTGTAGTTTCATAGTATCAAATGTATTAATAATGTGACAATTGAAAAATGTTTAGACAAGTTAAATGTAGAAAATGTAAATAATCATGTCTTATATTTTATTTTAAAGAAATTGTAGTTGGAAATTTAATCAGTAAAAGATATGTAATGTTATAAAGCAAAATAATGAAATAATGATTTTCCTCACAGTTTCTAAACGTTAAAACAATTACTTTTTTATTACTATCATTAGTATCAGGAGACGCGGTAGTGTCTCCGGCCATGTTCAAAAATTGAAAGACGCTACAAGTCTCTTATCCCGAGGCACCAAAGTCTATTTTTGGGGGATGTTAATTTATGTAGAATTAATAATAAATACACGTGTCTTGTTGAGAAGTCGCTAATACCCGATTAAAACTGTGTGCTTTAATACATATATAGGATGTCTGGAATTGAAATGTTAACACTTTGGAAGTGTGTAAGAGATCGGTAAATTAAGAAAAAAAGTTCTGTAGAAATATACTCGTTTTTGCTTTGTTTTGAAAAAAAAAACCGCAAAAAAGACCAAACGTAGTTGCTTCGTTCTTGGACGTGAAAGAGTAGTGTCTTGGCCACCCCAATCACTTGATCTGGCACCACTGGACTTCTCTTCTTTGTGTGGAGGGTCCTAAAGCAGGAAGTTTATTCGTTGTCAATCAACTCAAGAGAACAATTGAGAAATCGAATCGAAGCTGCGGTGTACTAAATATCACTAGATCAGTGTTTGGCTGCAACACGAGCTGTCCATACTGATGATCTGCTTGCATTCCTGCAAGAGGCCAACATTTTAAACAATATCTACATTAAACAAGTGAATAAATACAACATGAATAAAGTAATAAAAAAGTACAAAAATGGAAACTACGTTTCATCTTTTTTGCAATATTTTCTAAAACGTAACAAAAATGAGTATACAAAACTCTACAAAACTTTTTTTAGTTTATCGATCTTTTACACGCTCCTGAAGTTTTGATATTTAAATTTCAGACACCCTGTGTGTGTGTGTGTGTGTGTGTATACATGTATATGCGGAGAGAAGAGCCTTCAACGCAAAAACTGGCCGTAACTGTAGCGTAAAACCGTATAATGTATATATATCATTATGTGAACAGTACAGGGAAGTGTGTCAAGCTTTTTCTTTCTCTTGTATCATTCCCGTTTATGCCCGTGATTAAAAATTGGCGAGACAATTTTGCTTGTTCAAGCAAGGTTAATTCTTGTTTCCTGATAAGAACATTCTCCTCAGTAATGAACGTGTGATACGTGCGGTACTTCCGAGGATTAAAAAAAGGAATCTGATTACACGCGCGCTTACAGATTATATTTATCTCGAGCTTCATGCGAAAATTGTCCGCGCGAGATTGATGCGGCACTCGGCAAAATTTGCATTTGCTTACACTTCTCCTTGCATATATAGTCGCAAGAAATATCACATCTCTCGAAAGTAAAGCCGAGATTCAATTACGAGTAAAATCGAATTTAAAAGCATTTGTCTTTCTAGCTCGACAGCGGCTCTCACTCGAAAGCAAAAGCTTCCCTCATGCAACATTTAACGTCCATTTCGAGGATTACAAGCTTTACACGAAGCTCATTAAATTTTTAACATCTCGCAAACGATAGATATATCAAATGATAGATATATCGAATGAGCACGAGTGCAAGCGAAAAATCGTATTTCGTAGAAAGTTTTCTAGTTTACGAGCAACTTTTACTTCCTCTCGCCGAACGCGAATTTGTTATTTTAAATAGTTTCCCTTAAGCGCTTTATATATGTAAGTTATATCCTTGTCGATTGATCGACAAAATTGGAAAAGTTATGCAAAGAAGGAGGACAGACTAAACTAATCTGTCTTCTTCCTTTGCATGACTTTTCTTAAATTGGAAGAAATTTATCTGCCTTTAATACAAATTAAAGCCGTCCTAAGTTTTGATCCACGTATTATAGTTGTATATAAAGTAAGACAAAAGCTTTCGGTGCACAAATTTTCTTCTTTAATTCCGTTTTTTAAATAGATATTTTTCAATTTCAGTTCATTTCTCTCTTTCGCAAATACATTGTTATCTAACTTTTAATTATCTAACTGTTACGTATCAATATTTCTTTTGCTTGGGCAATGTGATAGTACTTGAAATATGTATTAGTTTGTGGGAAATATTTCTATCGCGTGTAATGTTACATGTCGACTCGTCGGTGAAATTTGAGTAAAAGCGCAGGTGTTGCTGCAGGCTAGATAACTCATAATGTCGAAGCGCGCATATAGTTGTCACTTTGCTGTACAGAATCTCTCTCGGGTATTCCTTTGTAAAACCCTTTTATTTCTTTCCTCGCCTACTTCTCCTCTTTATTCTTTCCACTTCATTTTTCTTCGACAAAACTTTATATCGTGAAACCGCATAAGGAGTCTTTTAAAACGATTGGTTCCATTCGCCAATAAAATTTTCAGATATTTTCTCTGGTTTTTCTGTTTTGGAAGAGATATGATATACCACAGTATTATATTACGTTTATATAAAAATGTGACAAAAGGAAAGAATGCACGAATGCATTTTTTAGTTTTCCAGATTCTAATATTTTATTATCTTTATTTTCGAAGAGAAAAATATTCTTAAATTGCTTGAAAGAGTAATATAAAATATACAAATTCTCTGTTGGTAAATTCTATTAATGAATAATAATAATAATTTCATTAGTACAAATAATCTATTATATTAGAAAAAAGAAAAAAGGAAGTCACTACACGTGTAGTATGTATATTTTCTACGCTACTTTCTATCTTCTGAATTCTTCGATGATTTGCTGTTTTTTAGATTTTACTTTGCAACTGTTTGCAGGGATGCAATTCAATTCTGTCAACTCCAAGTATCTTTTATCCTTGTTCAACATTCGGTGAATCACAAGAATAAAATGATACTTGGATCGACAGAATCGAGTTTTAGAACGCATCCAAGACTGATTGGTAAAATTGCAAGAAATAAAACAGATCGTTCTTCACGATATACTACTATTTTCGTTCTATTTTATACGTTGATTTTCGTTCTAATTCTCGTGAAAGTTTCAAGAAAAAAGCAAGAACTTTTGTCAGTTGAATAGTATCAATAGAAGAATTGAAATTTTCAACGACCTTCTAATTTTGAACAGTTCTATTTAATATTAGATAGAATGACAGGATTATCCTCTTGGGTATCTGTCATGGAATGTGTCGGTCTGAATTCCGATCGGAATTATTTCATTTCCCTAGAAAACACAATAGAAATCTAGGGAATAATTGAATAACTCCGATCGGAATCCATTCCGACTTGTTCCATGGTAGGTGCCCTGGTTCCTTTATTTTTCGTTCATTCGGACAAAGAATAATTTTCATGTGTAAGTTATTTTTTTGTTTTAGTCTAGCAAAATTGTTAATTGTGATGCTTATTGTTAGTAGTATCAGTAGAGTTTCTCTAGAGCTTGGGTTAATTTACAAAATTATCTAAATTTTGCAATCCTTTGCAATTAGATATAATAAAAACAGTTAATTTGGCGAAATAACAACCCAAGATAATGCAAATATAAATAAATATGTATACGTGGAATAATTAAATATTTAATAAAAGTAAAATGACATTTTGAAATTAAATTTTACTCTCCTCTAATATTCTGTCTGGTCACATTTTGGTACAATGTCATTTTCTAAATCAGATGCATTCAACTCGGAAAAAATATTAAAAATCGATAGGTAAATCTGAGAAAAAAACTTTAAATAACACAACGTAGCATTTTGAAATTTATCCATGTTGAAAAGGCATCGTTGTTCATTCATCTACATAATCAAGTCATGGAGATCTTGTATTACATTGAATAATTGTAATTTTAATATCTCTCGTGAATATGGAAGGTGATATTAATCCACAAGCGTAGGAAAAAAAAAAATCCATTAATCCTTTTATTCACTTGCTGCAACCAGGCTCCGTATTACGAAAACTTGGAAAAAGGAATTACGGGAATGGATTGCGAATTTACTTCTTTTACCACGAGATTATTTTTTTATATTTATGTATAATTTATATATGTATATATATATATATATATATATATATATGACATATGCCAAAGTGATTTAAAAAAAAAAACAAGTAAGACATTAATGAGAAAAAAAATTTGTTGAAGTTAGAAATCTTAGCATATTTCTGCAAAGCAAATAGATTAAGTATCTCTTTTTTATATTATTAATGAAAAATATCTTACTTTAACTGGCAAATAAGGTATGAGTGCTGTAAAATAAGGGCAAAAAACAGTGGACAGAATCTGAACGTATGCAGATGAATATGAAGCAATCAAATACGATAAAGCTTTCACTCCATGATCTATAGATTCTACTGTAATTAATGTGAATGTTGCCTCTTGATCCCTTTTTCAACGAATGTGTATGCGTACGTATGTGAGATACAGATAAAAATTTATAATATATTGATTATAACGAAACGTAGATAGATAAAAAATGTAAGTTAAACGCTACATCCGCGATAACGGTGATAATAAAAAATGCATTAACTTTGATAAAAATTATGTAATTTATTCATAACATTTGAAATTTCTTTTAATAAAAAAAAAGATGATATTTATAATGGCCGTTTAATTCTCCATTTATTTATCCGATTATTTTACGCGTCGCATCATGTGATACATTCGCATGCGTGTAATTTCCTGTCAAAGGGCATATGACATGATAAAATTAAGATAAAACCGGTCCCCGGATATCGAATTTCGTGAAAAAGCGAAAGTCACTTGTGAGCGGGCGACCGCTTGATAATAAATCGATGCCAAACCATTCGTTCGACCGTACGTTTGTCCACGCATTGTTTCAAATTTCATCCCCTTTCTCTCAACGAATGCCCTGTTAGTTAGAGGGACATTGAGGGTACAAAACAACAGCTCCGTCCAATGAAACATGATACATCGTGCGAACCAGCTATCGCGCGTGGCCGGTATATGCGTTTTAATTAACATCGTCAAACGTGGAGCATTCTCTCCTTTTCTCTTTCTCTCTCTTCCCTTCTCGTGGCGAACGTCACGAATGTTGATCCCGTTAATTCCACAGCGCGGAGCATGCAAGTCGGTTAAATAAACTTTTCGATTGAAAACCGCGCCCCGCGCGAATTAATTGCAAAAACGCGTGGATAGCACGATCTCTCTGATGTGCTTGCCACGTCGCGCATGCGATTTATCCGGAAGTCGCGTTTCATTTCCGACGACGAATAGTACGCTATTGTCACTCTTGACGGAAATTGTTGGAAAAAAGCTCATTCACAGGTGTATTCTAAAGCACACATTTTTCTCGCGCTGTTCAAAATAATATATATGAATTTTAAAATTCGAGAGGATAAAGATATTTATATACCTCCCCCCATCATTATTATTTTGACGATGCACGTGATGTACAATTCACCTAAATTAAAACTTGATTTGTATAATGCAACTATATATGTCAATTAAAAGTTTTTTATTCATTTTTACCTATATAATATGTTAATATTTTTTATTAGAATTGTAATTTTTAGAAAATAAATATTTGCATTCGTGTTTACTTATAATCTCGTTCGAAAAAGAAATTTCGAGAGAAATTCGAATTAAAATCGTTTTTTTTTCTATACTTTTTATTCAGGCTAACGCCTCTGTTATTCACTGCAAATCGCGGAGCTGAATCAGCAAGATAAATCAGAACCTCGATGACAAGAAAAATCTCGAAAGAGGCGGAGAATCAACGAAATCACAATTTTAACTATTATTCAAAGAATGCAAGGATTAAACATAGTTTCCATTAAAAAACTGTCTCAAACTCTCAAAGATTTTAATTCTTTAAAAAATTGTAATGAACAATGACATCGTCCAAAAACAATTTTCTTTCAAAACAATAGCTGAGTAAAATTTATCTAAATAATATCTTAAGATGCTAATACGGCTCTCTGAAACTGCACTTAAGACAGCCTCAGATATAAGAATCGATTATGACTACCTGCCTAAGAATCTATTACAAAAATAATTGAGTTTGAAAAGTTGGAAAGCATAGATTTTCTATTGTGAAAACTTACGTATTATATTATACATTTTCCTTCTTTTATATAAAGTAACGAAAGCATTTTAGAGTTCACAAAATATACTGAAATATTTATAAAAATTTGAATTGCTATACCTGAATAATGATTGCAGAAAAGTAATTAATAGACACTTAATTAGGCATTAACATTCGTCGTCTTTCTTTATCGATTCTGCTGTAACGATTCAATTTAATTACATCTTTAATTGCATTTGACACATTGTTACGTCTTATTTAACCGCTTTATTTGAATCTCCAGATCAATGATTAAATAGAAATATCGATATTGGAAATTCTCTTACATATTTTTCATATACGTACTCTTAACATTTTAACTTTTTATTCCTTCCCTACATTAAGAGATGATTCAATTGTATTAATGAATATTTCTACTGGAAAATTTAATTGTACGTAACATTATTGGTTCAATTGTATTTTAAAATCGGTACTTACTTAAAAAAAAAAAGCTGAGAAAGTTGAGAGAGTTAATTAAAAAGTGGTAAAAAGTCATGGTTGAACCTGCCAGATCTGAGTTCAGCTCAAATAGGTTTTATGCGTCTCTCCAGCTGCAGACATGCACCTATTTAACTAGGTAGTCTCGGTGGAAGTGATCAGAGGGAGATTCGGTTCAGCAGATCTCTCTCTCTCTCTCTCTCTCTCTCTCTCTCTCTTCTCTTCGTCATCGACCCTCGTACCGACCTCTACGTGTTCAACTGCTGCTCGGCTATCGATTGCGAGCCGCCAGGGCCACGAGAAGGCACCTTCTCGACATTCTCTCACTTACTCTCTCTCTTCTTCTTCTCTCTCTCTCTCTCTCTCTCTCTTTCTCTCTCTTTATGTTTCGTCATCTCTCGCTTACTTGTGCTAACTTGTTATGCGGTGCTACTGCGTTTCCTATCAACTACCATACTGTACAACGTGCTTGTCTATAGGGTGGCTGTACCACTACGAGCATAAATTCCAATTAAGCGTGGTTCGCTACTTACGAAATGAAATTCCTTCGTTATCATATATTGCGTCGATGGACATCTACTTAATGGCTGTGATATAATCACCTTTTCTCACCAGATTTATCCCAAAAACTACTGTCAATGTTACTTTTATAAAACACTTTTTCTCTAATTCATTTTTAGTAAAATTTAATCGTGAATTGGAGAGAGAAAGATATTAAACTAACAATAAATAAGCAGTTAACTATTTTAAGTGTGAAAAGATTATATTGTATGTCTTCTTCTTTCTATTTATACATATGTTACTGATTTCTTTTGTTTCTATTTGAGAATCAATTTTAATTTTTAATTTTGATGATAAAACTGTTTTAATGTTATTTTTTTCCTGTCGTTATTAATGATAATGTTAGATTAATTTATAAAGTTATAATTAAATACATATTCAATTGATTTTGATACATTTTGATTTATTTTATACATCTTATTAATTTTGTACGAAAATTAATTTAACACACATTTTTAATTTAATATCCAAGATAGAAACAAAGAAAAGATATTGTAAAAGAATAATTAGTAATTTAATATTAATTTTCATCATAGCCGTAATCATTATGTAATATATACATTACGTAATGTATATAGTAATATAATTTGTAATTACATGTATTATCCATATTAATTGTTAGTCGGGCTTTAAACTGGATATTAGAGTTGCTGGAGAACGATATAAGCAAGTGGCGTATCATGTATATGTATATGCGATGCTATCGTTTCCCTAAGTATGGTTGTAGTACACGATGAGATATATTGTACTATATGCTTCGCACACAAATTCCAATTAAACGTCCGGAATTCCTTTCGCATGCCAATCGATTACCATGACAATGTAACTGCAGAGTTGGGATGCGTATATTACTCCCCGGAAACTGTCAGTGGAAATATCTTATGTCTGTCAGTAGCTGCAATCTCTTTGAACTTGTAAAGATGTGACGCTAAATGCAGAGATCGCATCATCGTATCGTGCAGGAATCGAATACCACAGTATAATACAGATAAAAAAATAATCCTTATTTCTTACGAATTTTTATAATATATACATACTATATACATACTATATATGTATATACATACTATATATGTATATACATACTATATATGTATGTATGCACGTACAGATGATAATAATATAAATCAATTGGTGTAAGTGTAAAGAAAACACATAGCTGTTAAAAAAAATATGTAGGCAAAATGGATAATTTTTGAAATAAGCAATTTTGTTGTTATTACACCAATTGATTGATTGTCGTTATTTTGTTTATAAAAATGTTAAGGAACAACTATCAAAAGTTAATAGTTTACCAGACTTTATGTCAATATCTGTAATGTATGAGTTAGAATAAAATATTTCGTAAACTGTTGATTCTATAATATAATATCTTTATTTTAATGTTTTTATATGCAAAATAATTAAAGGAATCATGTTATGAAAAAAATATATTTGTTTAAAAAAGTGAAGGTAAATTTTATCTCTTTTTGATACTGACCTAAAAAAAACGTGATCAAAATATTACGTTCCTCTTGAACCGTTCCACATTTTTTTGTGATGAAACATGAAATAAATCGTATCAAAACCATTTTAAGCATGTGTGTATCTTTACTTCAAAAAAACAGTCACAATTACAATTGAAAATTAGTCATGTAGAAAAATTATGGAAAAGAAAATTTATATGTTCAATATTAAGATTTTTCTTTATAAAATTAAAAGTTGTAATTATTTCCACATTCATCAATCTATTTTATTGAAATTTAAGTCGCTAAATAGTATAAATTCTATCTAAATATGTTAATTGCAACTATTATTCGTTTCAAAACAATAATCTTAGAAATCGGAAAAGCTCTAACGACTAATAAGCTCTCTCTCTCTCTCTCTCTCTCTCTCTCTCTCTCTCTCTCTCTCTCTCTCTCTCTCTCTGTCTGCTGTCTCTGTAGACGTTAGTATAGTTTGTCGAAATAGGAAGCTTTACGAGGAACCGTACTGATATTGGAAAATCATTTATCCTGTCTAATCCACGTAGCAGGCACGCCTTGACTTTTGACAGATCCGAATTGCTATGTAGACAGATTAATGCATTCCGCCTTGGGCTAACTTAGGCTATATGTCAAAGTCACGAGGTTTTATGCATAAGATATGATACAGAAGGCTCTATCCGATATTTTGACACACAAGCAGTATACAATCTGAAATACATTAAAGTAGCTTTTATTTGATCATATTTTCAAGCTTGTATATTAACGGACTGCAAATGGAGAGAGAGAGAGAGAGAGAGAGAGAGAGAGAGAGAGAGTATGCACTTAATTTAAAATTATATGTACTCTACATTTGATATTTAATTGAAATATTTAAAATTATTTCAAATTTAATATGTAAGTAATATGTGGTTAAATAAATTAAATGATATATATTTAATGGTATTATATATATAAATATTAGATGACATATATAAATTAAGACAATGATTTTTCTCTATTATTGCTTTCTTATTAAAACGAAAAAGATTTTATTTTCATATTGATATATAATATCGGATCACTATTATTATTACTAAGAATACTACTGTTGTGAGAGATTAACTTAATTCATAAAAATTGGACAATTCAGAGATCAGATGCAATCCTATTTCTTTTGTAATTATGTCGTGCCCCACATTAGAGAATATTTTTGGATTAGTATTCACCGCAGGGAAATCTGTTTTAATTATGAACTTAAATTATAATCCGTCATTCCTGGTTAAAACACAATTTAATCTTGCCACATTTGATTATTTTATGCAGAAAAGTTCGAATTTATCCTCATACTCGGTCATATGCATTATGACGATGTTACAATAGCTGATATTGCAATTATTTCATATTTGCTCACGCGTATATTTCAATTGAACGAATGCTTATGGTCGACTAATGCCAACGATTGCCTATGGCACGGTGCCTAATGTAATGAGTACTTGGCACGTACACAGCATATGCAAACCATAAAAGATAGTTCACGCATCACGATTGCGTATATTCCAAAATTTTCAATCTTAATTCTATATTCCCTCTTCTTTCTTCTATCATCAAAATTAATCTTTTTCTCAACAAAGATACGATAGAAAATATCATGTTTCTTATCGCAGTCTTAATTAGCGATTATACGTATTATACTATGTATTGTGTATTACAGAAATTTTATTGAAATAAAATTTATTTAAAGTTAAGTAAAAGATGTGCTATATTTGTATATTTTCAATTGGCAGTCAATTGGAAAAGTATTGGTTTTCATCAAGAGAAAAAACATTTATTTTAGATTTTGACGTGCTTTTTATAAAATATATATGTATTTTTAAAGTTATTTATTATTGTCTATTTGACAATACATCATACAGTATCGGGTTATCCGGAGCAGTGTGTTCTAACTTTTTTTATTTGGAAACATGCTTCCGGAGCGCATTCACAGCGACAGAGATTACAATCATTCACGTGCCTCGTGAAAAAATGGTTCGGCATTACATGGTTCAAAAAAAAAAAAAAAAAAACCTTTCAAATATCAATTTTACAGATATCTTATCAATTTATGCGAGAAGAAACAGAAAAATCGTCCTTTATCGCAGTTCAATAAAACGACATGTCATAATAGCAGGAATATGTCATGATTTGACGAGTTTGCTATAATAAATCGCCGACTCTATATCAATCTCATGTATTCATTGGTAAAAAATAAAAACAAATTAATTCCAATTTAATTAAGAAAAATAGATGAAAAACGGTTAGATTTATAAGACATCAACAAGTAGATAGAAACGATTTGTAGAATGTTCTTTTAGCGATTGCTACAACACTTATCTGGTGTACATTCTTATACGATGTACATTCATGTAGGTAGGAGGGTATCTCTTCGACGTTGTCGTCAGGCAGGACGTGACGTAGAGGGTGGCAAAAGGAGCCGTACCGCACGACGACCCACATTCCGTCGAATTTAATTTCATGCCTTATCGCTGGTAGCCGTGGTACAATGCCACAACTAGGACGGTCGCGGATCTCGCGCGTGCACAAGTACACGTGGAATCACTGTATACGCATATGCACGCGCACACATATCAGTTGTTAACGGTGTCATACGCACACGCATTCCGTGTGTGCGCTTCGCTCTTTACTCTTCTCGCACACATTCTATTTATACATCTCTCTTCTATTCTCTCTCAAACAGATCTCTTATTCTCTCGTCCTTTCTTCTCTCTCTCTTTCTTCCTCCCCCTCCCCTCTGTAACTACTCTGTGTGTCCTCTTTTTCCTCCGTATTAATTTTTTATCTTTTTTTATCTTGTAGAATAGAAATTAATATTTTTTAGCTAAATTCTAATAATTATAGAACATCACAATTTACCTTTAGAATATAATTGTTCTATTTCTCATATCGAATAGTAATTCGCCATATTTAGCCAACTGCGCGTTGATGTCTGTCTCTCGCTCGCCGTACATGCGAAAACAATCGAGACATCCTCTTTAGACGAAGTAAGTGGCTCGTCGTTGACGTTTTTTACATCTTGAAAATCTAACGTACATTTACTTGAAGCTCGTGCTTTTCTCGACGATCTACGCGTTCTCTCCGTCTTGACCCTTATCTCTTTCTCTCTACCTCGATCTTTCTCTCTCTGAAATGCATTTACCCTCTTTCCCCTCTTTCTCTTTCAGATTCTCAGTCCTTTATAGCCATTCCTATCGCGGTCTAGGATAGTGAATTCGTGTTCCGTCTCTGTTTCCATTTCTGCCGCTGTTTCTCCGTTTTCCAACGTTCCGGCGCGTCGAGTCGCGCAAGTGCGCCTATTATGCATCGAGCATCTGATGTACGCGTTTCTGTAACGAGCGAGCGCGAGCAGTAAATGTATACCAAGGGTCGATCGTGTAGCTGGCTATTTCTGCACGTGCTCCGACTTTACGTGGTGACGATTGCTTTATCAGATGTACGAAGCTGACTGACGGAACGGGGTACGCGCCATCGGATCTCGTGTCACCGGAATAAAAGTCGTTTTGTAAACTAAGCTATCGGAACAGAAATAGATCATGAGAGACCGTATTCTTAATTAATTCCATACAAGCAGACTGTTTTCTGATTATATCTGATTTTAAACCTTGATTTTTTGTTTTCACACAAACAGATATTTATTGATATATATTTAAATGATTACACAAACAATTAGTCACAGAATCGATTCTTATAGACGAATCTTATATCTAATGATACAACATTCTATACATGGTCTACGTAATACAATACATATGCTTATATCATAATAGTCCCCTAAATTTACAGTCACGTTAGAAATAATAATATAGAAGTAATAATAATAAGAATAATAAACTTACAATATTTTTCGCAAAAATATTTATGTAGACAACAATGATTAACATCAATCTAGTCGATTGATGTTAATCACACAATTTACAAAAGCCCTTTTGTTTCGCATGAACACGAAATGAAGAAGCAAGTAGGAAGGTCATTAACCAGCTAATATCACTGCAGATATATGTGTGTAATTAATTTTCCGTGTAAAAATGATTTATATTCTACTTTAAATGTGTGAATTAATTTTACACATTTAAAGTGGAAAATTAATTACACACATTATTGTAGTCACTTTTTACTTGGATTTACAGTGATAAAAAGGTCTATTCTTTTTCAAAGAATTTTGAATTGTTTCTAAACTAGTGCAATAAGTTAGAGTGAAACAAATTATATCACCAGTTCAGAACGTGGGGTGAAAAAAGAAGAGATCTATTAAATCAATCAGAAAGAATTATTCATCACTGATGTATCCTTAGATATAATATATATTAGCTAGTAATGACAGTATATATAATCAGATGTATCGATAGATGCATATCGTGGATTTAATCATATCGCTATCTCAAACTCCCACTGCAGGCTATGTTTAGATTCCCACCCGAATGCCACCCAGATATTACACTATCCTTGTTGTTTAAAACATTAAACGGGGATGACACGATACCCGGGTAGCATCCGGGTAGAAATCTGAACACGCCCTCATACAGAAATCAGAAGTTGATTGAAACGAGGACGATCGTTCACGATTATACATATAGCTATTATTTTAAATCTATTTGAACATCTTATGCGGGATCTACGATAATAGGAGTCGTAGTGGTTCTAAAATTGAAAGTCGTAAAAAATTGACTAATCGCAGTTGAATGTGAGGAGAATAATCGACTATAATTGGTCAATTTTCCACAACTTCAGTCTTTATGACTTCTATTGTAGACCCGCATTTTTTTTTTCTTTAGTCTCATTGACTTCTTTTTATTTTCTTAAAGTGCAATATATACAAGCTATCTTCCACGGAACAAAAGATAACTAACCCAAAAGAACGACTGTCAGAGACAACGCGCGTCCATTTAGACATTATTTGCAAGAATCTGCCCTAAATCCTTGTTAGAAACGTACTTAATTATGTATTATCATGACCGTGATGCAGGTAAAACAGCGTACTAGGTGGATGGCGATAGCGATGATCGTAGTACAACGACGATAGAAAGACGTTAGAACGTTACCGCTTGCGGCTGCAGCTGCGGCGTCATTGGTCGCTGCACCTGCAGCTGCGGTGGTGGCGGTGGCGACGATTTAATCAGAGGGCGAAACGATGCAGAACACCGGTGACTATTATCAAAGAGCGCCGAGATGTTGTCCGGGTAGAAGTGGCAACAGCAACAACAACAATAATAGCGCGGGCGGATCGGTGCGAGGCACGGAGCTGCTCTGCTGCTGCTGCAGCTGCAACACCGTTACCTCCACGAAGACTCCGGGACTGCTAGCGAGTCTTGGCGTATGTGTGCTCGTCCTCGGCTACACCCTACTCGGCGCGTTCGCCTTTATGGCCCTCGAGGGAGGCCTTAAATCAGTGAGTGGTCGGAACCGACGACAATTAAACCACCTCCTCCCGGTTTGTCATTCGAGACGCCTATACTCGAGATTAGATAATAATTTATTCGACGATTTTGCATCCAGTTTGATTTCGTATAAATGTACGACAAATAGTGAAATAAAGGCTACGAAGCGAAATCAAATTTACGAAGCTTAATCGAATAATTTATCAGTTAGCATTTATTATTAGCATTGAATCTGACTAGAGATATGACTTTTAAATTAGAAAATAATTAAAAAGAAGAAATACAATTAGTAATTAGATATATAGATATATATATATATATGTTATATAAATAATGTAACATTTTCGTGTTCAACGATTGTTAATCAATATCAATAAAGCATTTAAAATTATTTGAAGAAAATTTGATTAACCGAAATTTCTGCAACGTGCTGTTGACGTGATCATATTTCGCTTAAATATTTCGATTCGCTAATGGTACAATGGAGAAATATTGTCTCCACAGCATGGAGAATATAATTATATTTATGTTTCTTCTGTAGGATTCGGTTACCGAGATTCCATCCTCAAAATGGGACGGGGCTTCCTACGTGCTGCCTAATCTGGAGAACGACTCCGTTGCCACAGAATTGAGAGCACGCATGGTCGAAAAACTGTGGAGCATCACCGAGGATCTTAACGTGCTCTACAAAGAAAATTGGACTCGCCTAGCCGCCCGAGAAATCCTCGACTTCCAGGAGAATCTGGCCCGCGGCCTCAGACGCACTTCTTACGAGCAGGTGCCTCCTCGGTCTCGAGAGCATCAAGCGGATAGGCGGTTACACAGTCGACGATGGACCTTCAGCAGTAGCTTGCTGTATTCTCTGACGTTGATTACGACCATAGGTTTGTCCAAATTCAAATGATCGCGTTCGAAAAGATCATCTCGACCTATATATCATTCACCAAACCGCGTACACCATTATCTCTCATTCAATATAAACCGAGAGTCGTATAATTGTCAAGTACCATTAGCTTGTATAGTGACGAAAGTCAAACGTTTATTCCCGTGATACAGATATCGAAATATATAGAAACAATCGTTTTGGTATTTCAGGGTATGGTAGTGTAGCACCACGCACAGTCTGGGGCCGGTTGATTACTATTGTCTACGCTTTAGCGGGAATTCCGCTAATGCTGGTCTATCTGAGTACAGTAGGCGACGTGCTCGCCCGAAGCTTCCGTCGTCTCTATGGACGCATATGTCGGCAGCCGCATAACTGCACGCGAAAGCAGCAACCACCGCCGCCGCCCCCAGTCGGCGGCATAATGACCAAAGCGTATCGCTATGACAATCATGTGGAGACCAAGGGAGGTGGCAATTACTATTCGGCAAGCAGGGAAAGCTCCTGCGACGATTTGGGTATTCGCGGCACTGGGAATGCGATTCTGCTCGACTGCGGTAGCGAAGGTCTTTTACACGCTACCACCAGTTCGACAGCCGCACTTCAGGTAATGTCGTGACGATACTATACACGTATAACGATAAATCGAAAGGGTTAAACTATTTCATTTTTCTCTACATATATTTAATATAAAAAGAAATTATATACCTATATATATATATAATTGTAATAATTATGTTGGGATTGTACATCTATTTTAATGTAACATGTAAATCTTTTCTTCTTCATATAAAATAATTTGATCACGTACTTTATATCTTTCATATAAATTTGTTTTTGCCTACGACTCAGGATGTAACAACGGGTAACGGCAAGCGACACTTTCATCCGTGTTCGCTGTCCTTATCATCATCCTCATCGCCGGCGTACATGCTAGAGACCAATCCCGTCAGGATACCGATCAGCTTGTGCCTGACGATAATGCTAGTGTATATATGCGGAGGCGCGATCATGTTCAATCGTTTGGAGGGCTGGAGCTTGTTGGAGGGCGGGTACTTCTGCTTCACCAGCCTCGGCACGATCGGCTTTGGAGACCTGATGCCGGTAGGACGTAACGCGCCCTCGACTACCCTGGAGGAGTTCAGCCTGTGTGCCTGCGCGCTCTACATCCTCGCCGGGATGGGCCTGATCGCTATGTGCTTCAACCTCGTCCAGGAGGAGGTGGTACGCGTGGTCAGGGTCTTCGGTAGAACCTGCGGCATGTCGTCGGGCGTGGTGGTCGGACCGATCGGTGGTACAGGTATCCCTGATGAAGGCATTCGGTGGGGAATCAACGATGAAAGTCTTCCACGAGAGATAGAGAGAGAGAGAGCATCGTGAACCATTGATTATTTTATCGACCGTCACGCATTTGTCGCGTTTAAAAACTGCAGCAGCAGCAAATATATATATATACATACACCAAACCTGTAATTAATTAGTTTGATACCAAACCGATATATGCATCAATCAAACGTAATCGCTATACGTTGCGGAACGGTTTTATCTTGCGAGTGCCCCGTTGTTTTACGTAATAAAAAAAAATTGTCGTCATATTATACCAATGCCAATCGCGACCGAAGGAACTGAGAATTTCCGAAAAGTTCGATCGAAAAGAACAGCGCGACAACGGCGCGGTTACGCCGAGACGAGTGGCAGTCACGAGTCACGCGTGGTCCCTCTCTTTTTCTTTGCAGCAGGCGCCACTTCCGGTCTCAAGGCCGATCTCGATGATGGAGGCGGCACCAGCGATTCGCGATTGTCCGAACAAGAAGAGGAGGCGATCGCCATGTCAATGGTGCCGGCCGGTTCCTGACAGCATCAGGCCAGGAGCCCCGGCGACGGCAAGCTCCTGGCCCATCCCTCGAACACTGCCATAAAGTTGTCGCCGGGCCATCATTCGCTGTCACGCAAGAAGACGTTGCCGCTGGATGCTACTGGCAGGACAGCGAGCAACTCGTCGTCTTCGAGTGCCAGCGTTCAACAGTTCCAGCGGGGCCAGCCGTTAAGAAGAAGCTGTTTGTCGCCGACGCAGCATCATCATGTTCATCAACAGCAACAACCGCAACAACAGTTGACACATCATTATCCACACCGGCAGCAGGACAGTTCTTTGCTCTTTGAATACTTTGTGCCGCGTAGCGTCAGCGAGTTCAATCTCGCAGATGCCGTAACGGACATGGCGGTACCGCTACCACCTTCCGCGTCGGTTCTTAGGCCTTCCACGACGATCACGCCATCGATTGTCACCGCAGTGATCACCACCGCCAACCAGATGCGATTGTTGGATAGTGGTAGTAGTGGTGGTTGTAACATCGCCACTAAAAGCCGCGAGAAAATGGTTACATTTGAAGATGAGGGGATCAGTTGCGGTGTTACCTCGACACCGACTAGGAAGAACCTGCCCACCCTAGATAATGCTTTTATGTGACCTGTGCCGCAAATTTCACAGATGCTAAAGCGCTTGCTGCTGTGGATAGGCGGGAACCATTAGGATTTCCACACCTCGAATCTGAAGCGACGCGGACAATGGCAAATCATCGAAATGTCGATCGATATACTCTCATTCGGATAAAAAAGTTAAATAGATACGAAAATTATTTTTATGAAAAATTAACGAATACGTGATTGGGCGATAAACGATTGAGAAATATCGACAACGAGTTAATCCGGTGATTATCGAGAATCTTCTGAGCGTATTCCGAATGCATAATTGAAAAACATTAGGTCAGATATTAAGAATTAAGAACAGAATCATATCCAATTATGTCGTGGAACATAAAATGCTAAATAAAATACAAGAACCTATTCATGATTTACATAAATTCTGATTATTAAACAGAATACGAAGAAGGCAAAGAGAAACGAAAAGATGGATCGACAACCTTTACAGAAGACTGCATATCTGTACAACGCAATGACATGGCAACTATAAAAGTATATAAAAGTACTCTAAATATCAAATACGGCGGAGGATGTGGAACTGTTAACAATATATTTAAAAAAAAAACTTTAAAATAAGAATGCATTAGGAAATATTTTGTTCGTGGGGTTAAAAACTTTTTATTAGAAATCATTTATTGTAATATAAATTTGTGATTATTTATTGTGTTTTTGGCACTGTAACGACTTCTATTTTGTCATCACACGCGAAACAAAGCTATACCTAAATGATATAGTAACATTATATTCAAGACAATATTTAAAAGACGCTTAAGAGACATCTGACAAATGTTCTAAATATTTAGATATCTCTTAGATATCTTTCAGACATCGTCGAGACGTATTGATGTGGTTATAGAATAATTTTCATATTCAACCATATTTTTTAAAAATGTATTTATATTTCATTTAGTTTTATATTTTAATTTGCTATGCTGTGCATGCACAGGAGCTATATGTATTATGAGAAAGTGAAGAATAAAGAACAAATACCCGTTATATCTATGTTCAAAAAGATATAGAAGAAAAACAAAAATGTTATAATTGACAGTGGAAGCTTTTCCTCTCAGCCAAATGTCGACTGTATATTATCCATTATCGTTGTCAAATTACTTACGCGCAGCGTAGGTTACCTCTATCGAGTATTCGAATTTTATGTCCAACTGTGTATTCCGAATATTACACGAATAGTTTGTATATATATATTATATATACATATATATATTCAGAAAATATATTGAATAATTCTAACTTATATAACTATCCTATATTATCATATCCTATCAATGTATTATATCCACACGATTTTATCTCGACGCGCACTTACATTTGATAATAGGCAGAAAATTGCAAAATGGTAAAGAATTTTTCTACTTATATTAATTGTTAGGTCGGAATATCAGACTACGTATTGAAGATTAAAAGATCGGAAATTGACCAATCAAAATAATAGGAGCTAAAATTCCACTGTCCTCATTGGCAAAATTTTAATTTACAATTTCAATCTTCAATGCATATATCTGTTTTTTCAGTCTTATGAAGGATCTACAATAGAATGTCGTAGAAAGATGCTGGAGTTGTTTGCATTACCGACAAAACGAGCGTTTTTGACGTTTTCGTTTCAGTTCAATTTTTCTGTAACAGTTTTACAGAATAAAAATTCTTTTTCCACTATTAAAATATACATGCTAATGTACCTGCTTGTAGTGTATTTCGTATCCAAAGCTGGAAAAAAAATAAAAAATTACAGATTTCTCTTTATCCATTATTTTTACCTTCAACGTTGCCATATTGAGGTAAAATGGATAACGAAATTTATAATTTTTTAATGTTTTTTCAGCTTTAGACACAAAATATACTAGGGCTCAGTATATTAGCATGTATATTTTAATCGTTGAAAAGGAATTTTTATTCTGTAAAACTATTATGAAGAAACTGGACAGAAACGTAAATAATTAAAATGCGCTAGTTATATCGGTAAAACAGGCGACTCCATCGCTATATCAAATTGATTGAATTGTTCACGGGTATATTTGTATAATATCTTAACTTTAATTCTCAGCATTTCACTATAATTATAATTCAAACAGTAGACAACAATTTCACGTTTTAAATTTAAATCTAAGGTTCATGATATATCATGAAAAGGTTATGTTTCTTTTACGAATTCTAACCTTTAGCAAGTAACGGATAAATGCACGCTGTGTCACTTTGGAACACATGTTACGTTTATGATGTTGTCTGTAAATAATATTAAACTGATTAATTTTGTGAAATATTCTGCGTGGAAATTCAGCACAGATAACACGTATTGTCATTTAAGAACCTATCGATATAGATACAAACTGGTTCAGGCTTTCTTTTATTCAACAAAATACGACAGGAAGGAGAATGGTATTCACTCGTCTCTCGATCCAAGAGTCGTAGCATTACGAGAAAAATTGATATATTGCGACTATTTAGATTATTATAAGGTGAAAATAAGTTATATGAAGCATTTTATATGGAAGAAGAAGTTTGAGAATTATCAGAGAGAAGTACGAATCAATGAGCTCACAAACGTACCCGTTTACAGCATACTTTTGGATGAGAAAAATAATGAGAACAACAACATCCACTTGGAGCAGGAGCATATAAATGCAGATGAAGATATAACTAAACCTGTACATATGCCATATGCAAGTACAGATTCGTACAGTAATGTGAACACATCTTCTAAAGTAAATGAAGATAATTTTGATGAAAATATAATATCATTGAACAACAAGTATAAAGTTCTATATGAAAAATATTTAACGGAAAAGAATGCAAATTTGGAAAAAGAATTTAATTTGAAGGATTACTTAGGAGAAAGTGATACATCATATAAAAGAGATTTATCAAATGTTCCATCTAATTGGATGGTTGATGTTGAGCAATACAATGATACTTTACAGGATGATAACTGGCTCAATAATTATGGAACTCCTGATCCAAACTCTAATATTAGTTCTGTACCATGTGGTGGATGTGGCGCCTTATTGCATTGTAAGGATCAAGCTCTACCAGGTTATATGCCTTCAGAGTTGTTCCTAAAGAGGAGCAAGAAAGAATTGCGAGTTATGATTTGTCAAAGATGCCATTTTATGCAGTATTATAACACCACGTTAGAAGTAAAAGTATCTGCGGATGAATATCCAAAACTTTTAAAAGTAATAAAAACAAAGAAATGTGCTGTCATTCTGATGGTTGATCTTACGGATTTTCCATGTAGCATATGGCCTGAAATAAACAGTGTGCTGCATCCTTACACGCAAGTATTTGTTGTTGGGAATAAAGTAGATTTGCTGCCTCAAGATTCGAAAAAATTTTTTACTCATATCAAAGATTGCCTTTTAAAGGCTGTAGAAAATACAGGAATCAAGAAGGAGAATATCAAACATGTGGCACTTGTATCTGCAAAAACAGGCTATGGCATAGAAGAACTTATAAATAAATTACAGAACCTCTGGAAATACAAAGGTAAGGATTCAAAATTAATTATCTAGAAAAACACACGTTTCAATATATTTTATATTTATTATAATTTATTATGATTTAATTTCTAGGAGATGTTTACCTTATTGGATGCACAAACGTTGGTAAATCCTCTCTGTTTAATGCTCTTCTGAAGTCTGATTATTGCAAAATACAAGCTGTGGATCTTATACAACGTGCAACTATTTCTCCTTGGCCAGGAACAACATTAAATTTGTTGAAATTTCCTATTCTAAGTCCTAGAAAATGGCGACTTTATTTGAGGACATTGCGATTAAAAATGGAACAAAAGCACAAACAGGCTGAAGAAACTTTTCGAATTAATCAGTTCAAAATAACACATAATTTAAAGTACGCTACATTGCAAAGTATGTATCATACTTGAGTGTAGAATTCTCTCAACATCCAATTTTATATAATCGATTAAAAAGTTTTGCATTATTGTTAGCATATGAAAGTAAGTGTTATATATTCTATAAATTTAGGTCATATAGGCAGAACCTTTCCATCAACATCCAAAAACGATCTGCTCATGGTAGAAAAATTTAAGAAGAATACACAATTTGGGTTTGATGATACTAAACACGAGTACAAACAAAGCCGCTGGTGTTACGATACTCCTGGCACCATTCAACCAGATCAAATATTAGATTTGCTAACAATGCAGGAACTTTTATCAGTTTTACCAAAGAAAATAATCTCGCCTAGGACTTTCATTTTACATGTAAATCAAACGATATTTTTGGGTGGAATAGGCAGATTAGATTACATAAAGGGTGATAATTATATTAGGTACTTATGCATATTTATATGTGTGTGATTGCTAATAATAATATAATAAATTAAAGGTGTTTAAATATTAAAAACAATTACATGTCATAGGTGTACAATATTTTCAAGTAACGAATTGCCGATAACTCTAACTCATACTGAGGATGCGGATAATGTATACAATGAGTTACTTCAAACAGAAGCGTTTGTCGTACCTGAAAACAATCCAGATCGATTGAAATATTGGCCACCTTTAATATCTAAGAAGATGGAAATTACTGGTATTGGTCGGAACGAATCAGTCGCCGATATTGTTTTATCCAGTGCGGGTAATTTTTTCTTGTAATAAATAAATTTCTATTTGCATAATAGCTTTCAGTCTCATGGTACATTTTCACGAGTCGCTCAAACCGACTGTTTCAGTGGCAAAAAGGATTACGTGATTAAAATTACGAATATTCAGAATTAATTTTAATTGTATGATCCTTTTTGTCGTTGAAACATCCGGTTTGAGCAGTTCGTGAAAATGTACCTTTACAATCATGATTTTATAATTATTGCAGGATGGATAGCAATCGCTGCTGAAGAAGCTGACCGTGTTTTATTGAAGGCTTGGAATCCACAAGGTCGCGGCTTATACCTAAGAACACCGGCACTTTTGAAGAAATCTGTTACTCTACGTGGTAAACGAATTTTAGATACGCCAACATACAAAAGTGGACGCCAAGCATATAGCAAATAAATAATTTTTTTTTATATATGTATATTGTACATATAATCTAAATATATTCCCACACTTTACATATATATTTCCTAACGTTTATATATATAATTGATTTATTCACATATTTATTACTTATAATATTTTTATTTCGTAAAACTGTGATAAAGGACATTGTACTATATGTTTATATCAATTACAGTGTCTTTGCAAAAATGCGAATATTTAACAATTGAACAAATATTAACACATAAAGGCCACGCCAGACCCAAAAACTTTTTAAAATATTTGATAAATCTGCTTTAAAGAACAATACTGTATCTTTTATGTTATTGATTATATAATCGTCCTGACATCGAGCCTATTTCATTAAATTTTCTGTTTACGCCACAACTGGAGAGATATTTTGGAACTGACGTGGCGTAAATAGAAAGTCTGATGCCAAAGAGATCGGCGCAGGCGTAAGTTTAACATATTAATACTCGTACATAACTTATGTTTTAATTAATACTTAATTGCAATAAAAAAAATTTATTCTTTTATTAAATAAGATAGTTTAATATTACAGATATATATAAACTATATATATATATATATATATATATATTATATATAAACAATACACACACATACATAAAGCAATCTATGTATTACAGAATTTTGTAATATTGGTTACGGTTTCCTTGATGTTTCGAAATGTTTTATTAGTCCATTAGTACAATTTTTTTTAATTGGTTGATCAAATGTTTCAAAGGATTTGTAACGCCAATTTGGGCAGTATCCATAAAGATATAAAAATCGCATTTTAGAAAAAAACCTGAATGACAATGATATTTTTCATATCAATCGTCGATCTCTTGTGCACGCATTTTCGCTTGCTTATACATTCTTTTGTAAAATTTTTCCAAATTTTTATAAAAACCATGGCTCGGAGAATAATCTTGAGTGTATTCGCATTTCGGATTGCATTCCTCAAGACTGAAATCATTTTTTTTTTTAATTTAAACGTTCATTGCAGAACAAAAAATTTTAATTACTTACTTGTCCATTATTTCAGTAGAATACCATTTTTCTTTAGCTTTTTGAAGATTTTCGAGTTTAGATTGTAATCTGTGAAGACATGCATATATGTAGAATTAATGTGTGCGTGTGTGTGTGTGCGTGTGTGGTGTGTGTGTGCGCACACGTGCACGCGCGCGTTTATTACCATTCATAAATTCAGAAATATACTTGCAGTTTTCTCGCACTTCATAAAAACTCAGTGGATATGAAGTATCTCGGTAAAAAGTAGAGAAATTTTGTTAAATTTATTTTAAAGAGGAAAAATGCGCGCGCGCACATGTACACACATATATGTATGGTCTGTTTTTTTTTATTCCTACACTGTCTAAACTGGTGTACGCGATTCAATAAGTTGAAGTGAAACAAATATATACGTTTAAACCGTGTACACTAGTTCAGACAGTGCAAGAATAAAAAACAAACCTTGTGTATATAAATGTTCGAAGAAATTCGTCCATTTTCAGTGTACTCACAATGGCATCACTACTTCCTCATGGGTGTCGAATGCGCCGTTTCTACAAATACAACCACATTCTCTAATATCAGATAAATTTCGGCAGTATCTTTGCTTATAGGATTTCTTGATTATATCACAATCATTATATTTGGGAAAATAATAATTATTATACTTGAAACAAACTGGGCAGTTATCTGTAACATGAGTTTTGTCACGTATAATGGTAGATCTGGCTAACTTTGGGAAATCTGGTCGACAAGTGCACATCGAATTTCTCCTTGAGTGATAACACTGATCAATTTGCGATTCTGTTTGACGACTCGTGGTACACGAAGGACATTGATGAGAATCGCTCGATCTCTGACGGAATCTATTTTATATACGTAACTTATATTTATATATCATTAATAACATGTGATAATAACAATAATATAATAATGCTTACGGTTGACAGCTTTGAGATCTCGGTTTATTTTTAGTGTGACACACTCTTCGCTGTCTTATAATACCATTAATCGGTCTTTTTCTCTGTCTACACGCCGTTTGCTAAAATTTATTGTACATATATACAGGACCATATTACATAAATTTGCTAATTATAAACGACATATGTGTTAGTCGATTTCAATTTGTATTTAGAAAATACCTTAGAGCTAATGTTTCGATTAATGATATAACATTTGCTTGTGTCACAGAATTCTATGATTTCCTCGATAACTGTTTTGGTGGAGATCTCGATTTTAGGTGCTATTATACCCTGAGGTAAAAAACAATCGTTTTGTCCGGTGAAAAGTTTTCTTACAATTAGATTTTTTACAATTATAACGAATAGGTGCAAAAGACCTACGGGAAAACATTTAGTCGGCTCCATAAGAAGGTCAACATCCACACCGGCTAGTAAACCTTTGAAACACGGCGCAGGATACAGCAATTCTGCCAAATTTGTTTCAAACGTTGCTAAAATAATATCTCGGCTAGCCGGAGTCGCCCACTGTATCAATTCCGCGTATAAAAATTCTTGCTCCAAAGTATTTTGTAGCTCCGTCAAGGAAATTATTCCATAAAAGATTTTATCAAAAGTGAATTTGTCATGGAACAAGAGCGGTAAAATCGGGCTTGTTGCATGGGATTCCGCACAAGAATCAAGAGCGTTGATTCGCAGAGCCACTTTGCCGTTGGGGCATAACCAAACGCCAGGACATGTTACCTAAAATCATGCCGTGTAAAGAAAAGTCACCAAAATAAAACAGGAGTACTATCCTGTTTTTACACACCTCTACCGACAGTTGTCGATGTCGTTGCGCAGATATTTTGTATGGCAAAAAAGCTGCGCAACGACACCAATAACTGTCGACAGACGTGTAAAAACAGTTACAGAATATAGCACTCCAGAAAAATCATACATACATACCGCGTGTACATCTAGCTGCACTTTAATACGAAAAGCTCTGCCTGTCATCCCGTCCAATTATCTAATGACATTTTCATTAATTATATACGATTAATAGGTAGCATTGTTGCCAAAATTTGTATACATACGTGCAGATTACTATCGAAGTTATCACTTTGATAACTTCATGATGGACCATAGCAAAGTATAAATTTTCGACTTGTACGCTTAGGTTGAATATCCGAGTCCAGGTCCTACTTTTATTTGGACTTTGTTCGGTAAAAGAGCGTACACGTTAAAGACCCATCTTGCGAAAGAGTTACCACGGTACTTGTTGCCAAGGAACAGCAACACAACAGCGACACAACATCGCTCGAATCAATGTATCGAATTTTATCAAGTTCAGCTGACTTTAGCGTCAAATATTTAGCGATGCTGTTATTGTTAAAAGATTTCTTTCTTTAAAATATATTTATTTTAAAAATTATTGTTGAACCGTTAATTATAAATTAATTTTATTCTGCTTTTTAATTTGTTTGAAATGTCTCAAACATTTATGTTCTAAATGGCACGCCAGAAAATCGTTTTTCCGGAAGACCTTTTTGTAGTTTTCGACGTAAGAGTTCATTCGTGACGAAATCCGATTGTTTTCTGGAGAAGAGTAATCTTGGATCTTTCGAAATGGGTATAAGTGATGCAGCGAACCAGCCGTATCTATAAAACAATTTGTAAGAAACTTAATTAGTTTTTATTTATGTTTTTATTACTAGAATGTTTTGTCAACTTACTCCATGTTTACTGTCGGCGGTCTGAATGAATAAATGTCTGTGGGTATCATCTGCATCTGTCGTTTAATCAAATTGATATCGTCCTGTCTAACGTCCAACGGAGAGAAAGCATCGTGCTTCGCATAGAATTTACCAGTCAACGATTTTGTATAAGTAGTAGGCACAAACGTTTCTCGCACATTTATCAATTTATTCTCCTTTCTGTATCTTTCTATATAAAAGCGCAGTTTTACAGGATTTATCAGCAAATTGGTCGCCATAAATTTGTTCAAGTTAAATCCTCTAGTCGTTGTGAATTGAACGCGCGAGTTGTATTAAGCTATTATTTCGTAAACGAAGCAGAAAAGTTGACTGTCAAATCTCAAGAACTGTCATTCGCGTAATATCACGCGATTAAATAGAGCGCTCGCATTCGTGAAGGGTAAAAGAAGAGTAAAATAGCTTAAAAGACAAAATAGTTGAAGAGAGTACCGATATTTATTTTAAAATATGTATATATCAATAGAAAACACATACGTAACAAGCGGAAGACCGTGAGGCTGATCAGGCAAAACTTTTTAGGCCTAATATAATATCGCTGTTTCTTTTCTCGCAATCTCTGATCGATCCAATTAAAAACTATTTTCATAAGTACGTACAAAGTCAAACTTTCATATCTCTTCCTTTTTGTCTTTTCGTTCCCTTTCCTTACTTGTCTTCTTGCTCTCTCTTTTTCTCTCTCTCTCTCTCTCTCTCTCTCTCCTCTCTCCCTCTCTCTCTTTTTCTTATTATTTCATATTTTTATTCTACGTCGTATGTACATAGTCAAGTGACGGGCGTAAAATAATGAAAGAGCAGCGCAATAAACTGAGAGAAAAAATAGCGAAAAGAATATAAACGGAAGAATTACGAAAATCCGACTGTATAAAGCATTACTCACGTAAGGAACTAAAATGCGCCGTTCACGCTTTTTTTTTTTACTAGTCTTTGGCCTATTGCACCCTAAAGCGTCACCCTGCTTCGATTATCAGCGATTCGTTGGTTATTAACATCACGCCGTGACGCTATAGAATTATAATCTTCTTCCTCCAGTTTTTCTGAATTTATACAAGTTATTTTTATTCTCACACTACGAATATATAATTATGACAAAAGATAAACAGATCTGATATATTTTTCTATTTAAAAAATAATACCTATCGTGTGCAGTTTAAATTTATTAAATTGACGCTTTGGAACGCAAGTTAGACCGATGAAATAAATGGCAAGATCTTCTCTTATCTCGTCGCTGCGATAATTCTAATAGGAGGCAGCTACCAACCTTTATATTTATATTTCTATAAATATCAGAGACGAAGTGCTCTCTTAGCACGCGTTTACAGTTATAAGAGATGTCAATTCAGTTATATTTTTCAAAAGTTAAGATTTGTGTGCAATAAAAAATAAGTACAATATTTTCTTTTATATTTCTTTGTAACTTTGATATAATTTGAAAAAAAAGGAAAATAAATAGAAACTTCTGTAAAACTTATTTCTGTATAACAAAATTCATCACTGATTCAGATACAATTAGAACCATGAAAAAGATTTTTAACCGTATCTAAAACAGTAATTTTAAAATTTTAATTTAAGCGTATATTTTAATATAACGAGAGAGATGTGTATATTCAATCATTTAATATTCATCGTTTCATTTTTATTGCCATCGCGACTATTTCATCGCTATGACGAAGAAGTGCGAGACATTTTGACGCGAATCTGTATTATAAAATCGTTAAAAGCTAAATATGTACGGTATATTATCATTTTGCAGAATTACATTCTGTCTGAATTATAAATCAATTTCATTCGGTAACAAATGTATTCGTTAGGCTATCCACAGCTGTCGAGGAGGCATTCCTCTTTTCGCTGAAGCGTTGTATTATGTTTCTGAAAAAGAAAAATTTTTTATGCATATCAAAGATGAAGAATTAAAAAAAAATTGGTAATTAATGAGATCGACAATATACAATAAAAACGGGTATAAATGTTGGCGAATAATTAAAATAAAACCTCAGAAAATTCAATTTTGTACAAATGAATGTATGTTCATTCTTTATCAATTTTTTACTGTATATTTTCTCATTATAAAAGTTTCTCCACTAATCCTATAGTGCTATTGATAATGAATAAAAAAACTGATTCGAAAAGTCCTCTATTATTTTGCGATTTCAGCAATATTTTTTTTAATTATCCATTGAGCAAAATGTTTAAAATCAACGCATAAAACAAGATATCTTTGAGAGTTCTTTAAAAAACATCTTGAAAATATTTCACAAAGAACACTAAAAGATATCTTAAAATTGTATCGATTTTATTCGTTTATTCAACAATTTTTTAAAATTAAAATCTCGTTAACTATTGTAAAAATTTTACAAAATTTTACAGTAAAAGACTTCGACTCACAATCAGTTTTTTATCAAGAATAGCACTATATGATTAGTGGGTGTTATTTAAAAGAAACACTCTATAATACATATGATAACTTTTCTGCTCACCAAGCGACTTACCATTCCCTTGAACGATCTCCGTATCCGTGTAGGCTCTTGGTTTATCGGCGCTAAACTGTTGTAATTCCAAATTACCATTGTGATTGCATCCGTTCTCACATCTGTTCAAATAGATATCCATCAACGGCGATCGGCAGGTGTCGCGTGGCGACAGATAACCGGGATTGCTCGGTGACAAGATCTCCTCGTAATATTCTACGCTCTTTGGTTCCAGACCACCAACGGTGGAGCCGTATTTTTTTGGCAAAGTAGTCGACGTGCTCCTACCGTAGTAAGAAGAATCCGCCATGCCGTCACTCAGAAACGATCTCGACAGAGAACTCTTGCACGAGACTCCGCCAAGATCGTTGTCCGCGATGACGTCTGTGCTATGATACTTGGCGCGAGAGGCGACAAGATCCAACGTCGGGGACTTGACGTATCTCCTCAAAGAATCATGCGAGGAAGACGGTAAGCCACTACCGTAATGATCGAAGATTCTCGCATCCATCTGATGACTGTACGACGATACATTCGATGCGTCGTTATACCTCTCTCGGTCGATCGGCGATTTCCTCGAGGACACCTCGTCGTCGCCATACAAAATATAACTTTTGTCCTTCTCCCTACGAAATATTTTAAATAACCAACAACAGTAGAAGAACGTTTGGCTCGTGAAGCTACGAATTGTGAAAACAATAGTTCGATTTGCTTTTCTTATTACGTCTGGACCGCGACATTTAATTAATTTTTTTTTTAAGGCAAAAAGTGTCAGAAAGAGAAGCAAATCTCGTACAGTGAATTTACCTCGTCCTAGTAACTCCATAATTGTACAATCTGTCGCGCTCCCTTTCTCTAGAACTGTTGAAGCTGAACCTTCTAGGCAGAGTGACGCTGTTCACTCCTGGTGGCGGCGCCGTCAAGGATGGCCTCTTACGATCGTTGAATCTCGAGTAAAAGCTGCGTCTTCGTATTCGATCTATCACCGATTCCGAGCTGTCGGAGCCACGCATAAACAGAGAATACGATGGCGATGTGGGCGAATGCAAATCGCTGCGATTGTGATTCAGATCGGCCGAACAGATCGACCAGGAATCAAAACTTTCAGGTTCCTCGGGCGAGAACATCTCGCTGGTGTAATCATCCGATGGCTCTTTAGTCACCTCTTTAGTCACGTCACTGATCCCTTCAGAAGGATTCGACTTGATCTCTTTTGGTTCGTTCAAGGCGAGTGCATGATCGACGGTCCGCTGATTGGAGCGATCGTCTCGCAAATCCATGTGATTCTCTATGATCCTGGCACATTCGATGACCTCTCGCTTCAGCTCAGCGACGTCTTTCGCTCGTAACGGCTTGTCGATGATTATCTTGTTGCCGGTAATGTTGGCGTGGTGCGTCATCTTGGATAGATGTTCCATCAATTTGTCAGAACCACTCTCCGCCACAGGATCGTCGATTTTGGACGATCCAATAGACGTGGTAGGTCTCGTTTTCGGTGAACCACATTCAGGTGAATCTCTCTTGGGAGTCGCGTGTCTAAACGTGTGTTGCGGTATCTTAGAGAGATCGAGTTTCAAATTCGCTCTATTCGGCCGATTTTGTTCTAATGGTTGTTGCTTCGATTGACAGATATTAAAATTCGAATCGACCCGAGCTGTAGGATTCGAGGAGCCTACAGGAGGCAACTCGCTTAAAATGCTTTGAGAATTCGATACGTTCCCAAGCGCGGAATTCACCTGCGAGACGTCAGTAGACGACACGTTTACATTGAATTTATCTGTTCCTTTAACATCAGCTTTTATCTGATTCGTATTTGAATTTTTCGTAGCATCCCTGGACTTCGCTGGCAGGTCCGATTCCGCCTGTTTCACAGGCGCGCAATGTGATTGCGATAATTTCGCGGTAATCTGATCATCATGTCCTTCGATCGAATCTTTCGCCATGACAGTCGGACCGTCAGGACTCTTCTCTTTCTTCGTCGTCACAGTTTTCTTCTTCGTTAGTAACTTCGATGACTTTTCCTTCTCGTCGGACTTGCTTTCGGAACTGTCGGATTTCTTGACGACTTTCTTCACGACACGCACTATTCTCTTCTTCCTAGAATCGTTGGTCTCATCTTTACTCGCATTTTCTTTCGACTTGACCAGCTTCTTAATCTTATTCTTATCGATTTCCTCGCCTTTGTCGATCTTCGTGACCGACTCATTTCTACCTACTACCGAATTAATGTTCCTTTTGGTTTTAGTCATTTTCTTATCTTCATTATTGATAATGGATGCCACATGGGTGTTCTTATCGTCCACGATTCTACGCAGAAATTCTGACGATTGGTCTGACGATTTTTTCAGTGAATCCACTTTGTCTAGCTTTATTCTATCCACGGATGACGATGCCGAGGAGTCCGAGGAAGGCGCGGGTCTTTTAACTTCCCTCGATTGTTTTTCCACAAAAGGTTTTCTTTCCTTAACTATCAACTCCCTCTCTTTCGATTTCTCCTTGGACGGCGATCTTTTGCACATTTCGCTCACTACCTTCTCCGGCGATCTCTTGTTCTCCGGCAACTTTTTCGTCGGTTTACTGTCGGTTCTGGCGAATTTCGTCGGTATTTTGCTCGTCGCGGTTACATCTTCCTCCAAGGACGATTCGGCCGATTTGACGCATTTAGGCGGGCTCCTTTTCAATTTGCTCATAATCGCATTCTGCGTCCGGCTACTACCGTTCGCGTTCCGCTTGGTCGTATCCGCATTTGTCTTGAATAGTCCCAATACCGACGTCACTCGTCCTTTCGAGCTTGACACATTCCTGGCGTTTTTCTTCGATCCTTCATGCGGAAGATTCTCCACGCTCAGCGTTTTCTTCACCTCGAGCAGACTCGACCCCGCAGAGTCCGCAGGGCAACATTCGTTGGGTGGTGCAGAGAACTCGCGTAATCCACGTTCCCTCCTGAGATCGCCCAAAATCGAGCTACCATTTATCGTCGGCTTCGCGATCATATTCGTAGTCTCGTCATTCGAGCGTAACCTTTCTAGTTTCTTCTCCAACGAATGCAGAAAGCTGCTCTTCGAGCTTTGCTCGACTTTGACTTTCTCTTTGTTTTCCTTGTTAGTCTTGTCCTCGAAGGAGGAAGAGGAGGAAGCGGCAGCGACGGCACCGCCTAGTTTATCCTTCTGCAGCGTATTTATTTCATTCTTCTGTTCCTTGCAGATCTTCTCGTCCTTCGAATCATCCTCCTTGCGATCTTTGCTTTCGCTTTTTCGCTTCATGAACCGCGATTTTCGACGCTCATTCTCCGCAGCTTTCTGTGCTTCTTTCGCCTTCACGTATTGGCTCTCCTCACGCGGCGTGTCAAAAAAGTCCGGTCGCAAGAAGCGCGAGATACGATGTTGTTTTGATTTGTCGCTTTTGTTGTTGTCCTTCGGTTCGGCCTCCTTATCGGTGCCACTGCCACTGCCTCTGAAAAGTTTGCTTAGGATCGACCTTTCCTGATTAACACCTCCGGCTGATACGTCAGCTGAGCCAGCGAACGATTTCACACTCGGCTCTCTGGTCAACGAACCTGAACGTAATCTCAGACTCGGGATGCAACTACGTCTCTTGGACGTGACGGAGTTTGCTGCCGACAGTGGATCCGAAGTGGTCATTAGAGCTTCCTTGTCACACTTGTCCATATCTTTGTAATTGCAGCTGAGATTCGGATTGAATTGCTGCAACGTTAAGTTTTTCAATTTTGATTCCTTGATCAAATTTTCTGCTGCTATCAATCGGTTCTCGAAACTCTTGGAGATGTCTGACTTGCAAATCAATTTTCCATAATCACCCAGATTCGACGAGGATTCCGTGGGTGAGGCCTCGCAGGATCTGGCTGATGTGCTCGAAGTAGTTGTGGTAGTGATGCCAATAGTATTTTCTATCGAATTCGAGTTGCACACAGATACCGATGTACCTTCCGATATAGAGCCGTTTTCCGTTATGTTATCAATTTCCTCTTTGCAAACGGACAAGTGTATATCGTCGCCAGGCTCTTCCTGGATCTTGTCGGTTCTATAACCATGAAAGCTGTCTCGTCTCGCGTTACCAACGACACTCGATCTAATTGATTCCTTGTACTTGCGACCCAGAGTCATTATGTGCTTCGGTAGAGGCGGCAACAGCTTGTCATCGCAGTCGTCGTCGTCATCGTCGTCGAACAGGCTGATGCTTCTTCGCGGTGAATGCCGTCTATCATACTTGCACGGCTCTAACAAACTGTTGGTTCTCCTAATACCTCGATCGAGCGATCTACCTCTGTATTCGGTTCGATCAGAAGTCGTGGACGTGGAAAATCGTTTCGCGATTTCGCTCGGGCCTATCAGACTCTGTGTAAAATCCCTCGTCGGCGACTGATAATATCTGTTACTGTCGCGTGAGGAGGATGGTGAACGCGGTACAGATTGTCGGGTTTGTTCAATAAATTGTCTACTCAATCTGCGTGCTAAGCTGGGAGTGAAATTCTGCTGCAGAGATTCTTGCGTCTCCCTTCTGATTTGTGCCGCTGTTTCTGCTTTAACGTCTTCTCCTCTGTGCACTTCTACTTTATCTGAAAGCAATCGAGACAGAATCTATGCATATTCTACATGGGTATGTGTCCGTATATGTGTCTGCAGAATAATTGGACAACGGATGTTGTTCTTGTTGCTGTTGTGTTGTAGGATGTATGCATAAGAATAATCGTAATGTCATTATTTTCACTCCTTTATTTCTACATACATATAAATCTTTTTTATAAAATTTGTCGAAAAATGTAATAAATAAGAAGAGACATCCTTCTCTTTCTCTCTCTCTCTCTCTCTCACTCTTTCTCTCACCCCCCTCTCCCTCTCTCTCAAATTTTGTTGAACTTCATCGGATATCTTCTTAAACGGTTTTGTATAGCTATACGTAGTGCATTTGTATTCATACATGTCGATGTATATTTTCAAGTCATGGAAGCTCTTTATGACTATTGCGATCTACGAAATATCAATAACTTACGAAAACTTAGAATAGTGGGAAGATTTCGAATAGTCTTAACAAAATCATATACAAATGATAGCTCTTTGAAAATATGCATCAACGGAACTAGTAATAGCGTATATACATACCGTATCTTTTTTACATTTAAATATTAATACAGAAAATTATAAGTGTATACTCATTTAACAGTGACCATGTAACTAAAAGGCTCATCTTACACATCCAAAGGAAAACAAATATAAACAAGTAATAAATAACAATACAATTGATATAATAATAGTATTAAAATTACGTTCTAAAGAATAAATATACATATGCATATCACTCCTAAATCACAGTATGTTAAATGAGTAGACTCAGGACAACAAGTGCATAATGAGGATATAATATTAATACAATATATATATATATATAT
>NW_017277473.1:350864-428755 GCF_001594065.2 Cyphomyrmex costatus | reverse complement strand
ACAATATATATATATATATATATATATATGTATATATATATATATGCATTACATCAAAGCATGCGAAGACAATGTGAAGTAATAAAAACGCTGTTATTTAAACTCTTAAAAACACAACAAATATCAGCCATTTCAGACAAGGGTTAGCTTCCGCTTGCAAGTATACAATCATTTTCACTTTTTTCTTTTTTTCAAATAACAATGTCACATATATAATTCTCTCTCGTATAACAAAGTTATTTTCAAATTTCTAGAACATGGCAACAAATAACTTATCTAGTAGTAACAATTATCGCGCGTTCGGTATGACTTATTCCAATGCTGCACAATGTCACATCACGTTTATAGCTAGCACTCACTAATAATGGAGTTTCAAGTACGAGCGGTATGTTTAAAACTATAAATATATGCATTTTACTCGCCATTGGTTTAATATATATTAAATATATACACTGTCATGCACTTACTCATTTATTTTTATATTTTTCTATTATTTTACTCTCAAATATATTTACATATATCTGTCTACATTCGAAAATAAATCATACCGAAGGTAACCCGAGGTTCACAGAGACTCGCGAACAGGAAGTTTAGTCTCATTAAAAACGCACGTGATAAAAATGTTAAAAGTGTATATTGTTTTCGAGCTTTTTATAAGTTGCGCACAAGCAAAATTATTATAATGCGAAGATGCGAATGTCTTCCCGCATCACTGTGATCAGAGACTCTGTGTGGTAACATAAGTAGATTGGCCAAGTACACTTTCCAGAAACACATCGAACGAGTGCGCGTCACCGAACGGCGAAAGATTCTTTTCTCTTGTATTTTCAGAAGTATAAGACTACGTGCGACTTTACCGACGTCATATTCACTTTGAATTAGGCATACAAGATATTACTGCCTAACTTGCTTTGTTTATTGAGGATTACCGTCAGCCCGTCTACGTAGAGTCACTCGCACGGTCGCTGCAACAACCGTCAATAAAACCGTCAATCAACGTATTACAAAACGACGCCATTTATAGATGTGTCTACAGTACATTATCTTCGATAATAATTGTTTGCTAACTTAATGACTAAATGCGATTCAATGAAATCATATTGAACAGGGTCTTCTTTGAATTTTCTGTTGATATAATTTACGAAAAAAATAATATTTTTATTTTTATCATCGTTATTCTTTTCAGTTATACTGAAACTTTTCAGTTTTTACTTTTACTTTGTATATTTTTGTTACATTTTTTCGAAAATGAGATAAAAAAAGAATTGTTTCAGAAGTCCCTGTCATTAAGTTAATCAAATAAAAAAATCACAAAATTTTAATTGTAATAATAATACGAGAGTGCTAACAAACAATTATTTTAATTACTGATTGAAGAGTCGACGATAGACGTAAATTAATGCACGAATTTTAATTAAATATGGATTTCTCTGTCTTGGATAGTGGAATTGAGACTCTTGTACATTGTATATGGATATATGTGCAGTCATGCTACAAAATTTAATGTACACTAGGTAAATGGAAAAGAAAAAACTGCTACTACGATGTTACAAGATAATAAAAATCAACAGCAGCAATGCATTGCAACAACTATGGCATATTACAAGGTTCTATGTCAGGCAAAATGAGCTTGCTATTTACTCTATGTTTTTTCACTTATTTAGGGACAAATCCTATTTGTTATTTTATTAGCTATTTTAATGTCCAAACATAAATATATATAATATATATTTTGTATTAAAAATTACATTAATTTAAAAATACCACATAACGGACCCTGCATCTTTGATACATTTAAATAAATAAAAAATTGACAAAAAATGTGAGTTTAAATGAAAGAAAGAAACGAATGAAATTATTAGATAGAGGTTCTCCCAAAGGATTGGATCGTGCAAACACATGCTTTTGAGAATGCAAAATCTAAAAATAATTGTCAAAAAATATTTATTATTCCTTAGTTATATTTTTTAAAAAATTATGTAAAGTAATTTTTAATTACATTTCACGCTCGGTACTTGAAATGTTTAATCTGACATTTGAAACAAAAATAGAGTATGAATTGTTTTGTTCTGAAAAGAGGAGAGATACATTGCAGTAGAAAAGAAAAAGATGTTTTAAACATCATTTTTAATTTATTAGGGAAATAAACGTTTATCTATTTTGTGTAATTTTTTTCTTTCTTTGATTCTATTCTTAGAACCATTCTCTTGAAAATCATCAAGAATTATCGCACGTGCGCGCAAATATATAAACTATTATACGTATGTAAACGTTAATAATTAAATAATATTTAATATTATATTAATTTATATAATTTTTTCTTATTTAACACGAATTAAATATTCATATTTATAAAATCGCAAATAAATCTGTTTCAAATCTTGTTATACTCATCTGTGCCAAACATGAACCATATAAGGTGTTAGTATCAAAGGTTGCAAAACAGGCAAGAAATCAAAGAATTAACATATTGGAAATTAAAGTAAAAAAAAACAAAAACAATAAGGATAAAAGTAAACAAAATAATGTGCTCTGTCTATCAACGACTCGACAACAGCTAGATACTAGGAGATGCATACTGAATACCATCCAGCATTTTCTCACAAGGCTAATAACCAGTGACAGAATAGCATGATGACCACAGCGATTTAACAGAAGCTTGTATTAATCATCTTACATATTTTTAATTAACTCTGTACATGATCGTGTCATTATATTATCAATCATTAATATATTAAATCTAACTTCAGATATATTAAATAAAAAAAAAAAAACAAATTGAAGATATAGAAAATTAAAAATTTTTTAGCTTCTGTAAAATAGTGGGTCGACATTCTACAACATTAAATATTCGTATGTACAATTTGTAGTGGACCTTGGACGACAATGGATTCGTAGATTATGTAAATGCCGAAAAGATATTTATCATTTTAAATTCGATTTTCGTTATGTGCACGTATATAATTTATTCTACGATCTTGCGCGTATGAGGTACCACATTAAATTGTAGAATGGCTACACTCTCTTACCTCTTGGCAAGGTGTTTCCGATTTCGAAGACATTTTCTCTGGAAGATGTGTTGTACGATCCAGGACTGTTTGGAGTTCCGGGATTGGAAGTACTAGCGGTGTCTCTCGTTGAAAATATATCCGCATCACGATTCAGAGAATGTTTAAATTGCGATTCCGAGAGCCGTCTACATGCACAAGAAAACGACAAAACGTCACTTCTACGCACGTATATGAATTATCATAATAAGCGGATTTATATGCTCATTACGATATGTATATTATTAAAAGAGATATATAGCAAAAAAAAGAAAGATGTTCACATTCAGTTGAAAATTTTCTGTGGTGAGAGAGAGAGAGAGAGAGAGAGAGAGAGAGAGAGAGCGCGCATTGTGCGTGTCAAAGTCTACGAAAGCAAAAGCATGATTACTAGCAGGAAGATGTTGGCAAGAAGCAGAGTTCAGACTATGCGAATTGATAGCAGATATTTCGAGCTATTTATTTCAACATGTACACTACTCTCTAGGTATCCGATGAGGTGCATGGTTAAGCCAGAGTGGGCGAAATTAGGTTGATACAAACATACATATATGTGTATAAATATGCAATCTAAATTTTAACCTGCTTGTAGCGTGTGATCAATTGAAATTTCTTTATTTAGTTTTATTAAATAATGATTCTTACTACTTGTAGCTCAGCTAATAGGCGCGTACACTAAGTTTTCTATTACAATTTCTTTCTGTACAATTGGACTCACGTAGTCGTAGTCCGTGTTTCGACATAGCTCTCGTAGCTTGCACAGACAAGTATAAAACCATCATCTCTCATCATTATCGTTATTAAAGTTAAAGATTTTTTAATAACAAGTTAACAATTACAGAAGTTTTATCGAGATGTCAGTATTAATTTAAGCTCGATATTATCGATGTCTGCTATACATCAAGTCCAAATGAAAATAATCAGACTATTTCTCATACATATGAATAACAATTCGAAATCGCGTTTTACCTGGATAATGGCTTGTTAAGACCCCAAAACGATTGCGACGATTGAGAGCCGAGTCTGCCGAACAGTCTACTACTTGGAAAACCGCCAGATCGATTATCATCAACATTGAGTCGTTGCGTCAGACTTCGTACTCTAGATAGTAACGTAGAGAACAAATTTTCAGCAGTTAATAACTCAAATCCGTCATCATCGTCGTCCTCGCCAGATGACAAGCTGTCGGCGTGCTCGGACGGTTGCCTGGATGGTCGCGAACTTCTCAATCGATGCATATGTCGTTGCAACAAATCTTCTCTGTCGAGAAAAAAAGATTATCATTTAAATTTAGTTATATAAATCTAAATTTGTAACATTTATTGTCAGTTAATAATCTCAAACTATATCGATACAAAACAGAATATCATTTGATATGTGCGTGTGTGTGTGTGTGTGTGTGTGTGTGTGTGTGAGATGTATATATGTGTATGTGTGTGTGTGTGTGTGTGTGTGTGTGAGAGAGAGAGAGAGAGAGAGAGAGAGAGAGAGAGAGAGAGAGAGAGAGAATCACCAAGATTAATTATATTTACCCATGCAATGGAGAGAAAGGAGATTCATCTTCGCTAGCATCCGATAACAGAGAGCTCATTCTCCTTGGTCTACCGAATCGAGATCTCGATGGATTCGTACTTGTCGGTGTACTAGTCTTATTCTCTGGTTCCAGACTACCTGATCTGGGAGTAACATAACCGCCACCTTCTACTGCGATAGGAATTATGTACTCTCTAGGACTCTTTCTGATTGGTTCCGGTCCCATAGTTGAACCGAGAGCACTGTCCGTGTCTGAATCGGCAGTCGATTGGCGAGACAGAGATTCTGATTGTTGAGACATTGATCTTTGAGACGGTTTAGGCGGTGGTGTGGACGAATGCTGCGTACGTTCATGTCCTGCCTCTACCTATATTTTACAGATGCAAAAAACAAATTCAATCAATTCTCAAAAAAAAATATATATATATATCATATATATAATCGAAAATAAATATGTTAATCTTACTGTACCTGAATAGGTATAATTCTTTCTCTCGGCGGTGTAGCCTTAAATCTGTCTTCCGGTTCTAAACTCGAACTTCTATTTGTATGAGGCACTGCTGCGGCAACTGGGAATGCCACCTCCGATCTCTGAGTGCGCAGTTTCTGCGGCTGGAAAGCATCAATCTTAGCTTCTACTTCGGACTTGAATGCTGCAGTTTCTGGCGATCTGACCCCGGACAATGTAATTTCAGCTTTACTTGTTTTTCGTCTAGGCAACGTTGCACTCTTTAATGTTATTTCCATTTTACTAGATATCTTTGGTTCTTCCAATTGTGAATTTTTGACATCAGTTGTGTCAGATGTACTAGTCGTCTATTAAAGAAAAGAAGTAAAACAAAACTAAATGGAAGTTAAACATGTAAATGATATACTAATAATATTTTAGTTTCGCACTTACAATCGCTCCTGGTGTCGCTGACTTGACATCAAGATCATATTTTGTTTCAATTGGTGTAGAGACCGATACCGTGGCTGATCGCATGTCGTTCGGCGCAACCTGTACCTTCAGTCCGAGTTTTTTGGAGTTTGGGCTCTGAGGAGATATTGAGCTTGGTGGCGAGCCATTCAACTTCTTTTGCATTGGAGGCTTACCGATCGCACCACTAATGATATCGATAGCACGTTTTTTCACTTCATCTCGCTTATTAAATTTATCCTCGCTGGTAATGGTCTCTCGATTCCCTACTGCCTGTTTCTGCTCATCCTTCTCGCCTGTCTTAGTGGTTGGCACATCAATAATAATTTTAGACGCACTGACTTTTGGAGGTGGTGTGATTGCAGAGAGACTGGCCTTTCTTTCAAAAGCTCGTTTCGCACCTCCCACGTTAACGCCCGGAATAAATATCTTTTTAGGTTTCTCGTTTTCTGCAGTAGATGACAACTGATTAAATTTTTCAGCTGTTTCAAATATTTTGGAGCGTCGTCTCTCAACGGGCTTAACGGATGGAGCGTTTGCCACCTCATTCGATAACTCGGAGTCTAAAGAAAGAGCTTTTTCTTTCAGCTTTTTGAATTCGTTTTCCGTTGGTTCTAATTGCTGTATATCTTGCGACGTTTTATTTGTAACACTCTTATCGCTTTCATTTGGCACTTTTGATTCCAGATTATCTGACTTTTTGTTGAACGCTGTCTCATTTGCTATCTTATTTATACTTTCTGAAGCAGTTTTTTCTACTATGTCTTCATATAAACTCTTGTTAGGTGATTTTGTACACTTTTGTTGCGATTTATTTTGCTCATTGCTAGCCTTTTGAATCTCACAAATCTGAGCGCTATCGATAGACATTGGCTCGCGTGACTGTTGATATTCGTTTATCAATGGAGTCTTACTTCTCTCTTTACTTGGCGATCTCTCCTTTGATTCTTTAATCAGCTCTAGACAAGCTGCCGTATCTTCTATTTTATTAAAATCAACAGTCTTACTCGTAGGAACAGTTACAATGGCTGTCGGTTCCACCTCCATCGCCTCCTCCGATATAGAATTTGGAATTGGAGCTGAATGATGTCTGGGACAACAATATTTGATGTTACGTCTCTTCATATTAATGAGAATTAAATGTTAATATCGATCGGAAAATAATTTTAAAATATATATTTATAATTTACCTAGATGAAGATCTGTACGTCCTAGGCTCTCTCTCATCTGACTTTTCTTTTCTTCTAGACCTCTCTTTCCTCTTCACGCCCGCCGCAGTAGTTTCATCCATTGATGGTGTTGTTTCTAGTTTTCTTTTAGCGTCTCCAGCCGCGAAGGACCTCGGCTCCTCCTCAAATAACTCTCTTATCCTCCTGTCGGAGTTATTCTGATCGAGCTCCATTAAGCTGCCAACTGAATGACATCTAGTAGGCACCAACGTATCGGAAGACATATTATTCGTGACATCTCCGCCAGCTTGTTGATCGCCTCCTACTAGCAATTTCTCGGCGCTGGCAGACTGTGGTACTAGAGAGAGCAATAGATCCAGTCGTACTGGAGTTTGAGCCGCTAAATCCTCTGCGATATCGAGACAATTCTGTTCGTAACCTTCATTCACCCACCAATGAGTGCAGATTCTCTCAATATCGGCACGTTTACCGGGACACACCGTAAGCATCTCCTTTATAAGCGACGAAGCGGCTATAAAAAAGATTTAATTGAATAAAATCAAATTATCATTTCATTTATTATATACAAATTTCGGAAGTTTAGTAAAAACTGCTTCAATATGAGATTATCAAGTCTTATGCTAATTCACACAAATAAATTACGAGAAATTTTAACATTTTGGCATTTTTTTATAGTGTCGCATACGAGCGCGTTGACGTCGCGTGTTAAACGAATGTTGTACTTACGGGATGGCTTTTTAGGTTCAAAATAATCAGATTGTGAGATCTGCTTGACTAGTCGTTTAAAGTTAGACCCATCAAAGGGCATAGCACCGTAGACCAATGTATACAGAAGAACACCTAGACTCCAGCAATCCACTTCTGGTCCATGATAAGGAGTTCCTTTCACTATCTCTGGACTCGCGTATAATGGACTGCCGCAAAACGTGTTTAATAATCGCTGCTCGTCGAACACGTTTGAAAGACCAAAATCAGCTATTTTGGCGTTTCCGACTTGGTCCAACAAAATGTTCTCAAGCTTTAAGTCTCTGTGACAGATTTTATGTTTATGGCAATAGAAAACAGCAGTAGCTATCTGTCGGAATATTCTGCGAGCTTCATGTTCGCTCAAAACTTTGCGCTCACTTAGATAATCATATAGTTCTCCTCCAGCTGCATACTCCATCACCAGTACCATCTTCTCTCTGTTTTCGAATACTATAACAGTAACGATCGCTTTTTAATAATTTTATTAAGTAAGCCCTTAAAGAGATAAGCATTATTATTGAAGTCAATTTTAATCGTGCCTATATTTATGTCTATTCTAATCGATTCTCTTTCCTGTCAATCAGCTGTCACGAAGAGACAAAGAAAGAGAATTTAATCAAGACTGAAATAAACTAGTTCATAAATAGCACAGATCACTCCTACATATTTGTGTTATCCAAATTGTAATAATATTGTATCACAAATATTACCTTCATAAATGTGAATAATATTTGGATGTTGTACGCTTGACATGATCTGTATCTCCCTTCGTATTCTGATGAGATCAGCCTCTGTTTCTATTTTGCATTTTTTAATTGTCTTTATTGCCACTTCTTGACCAGTTTCCTTGTTTATTCCTAACTGCACTTTACCGTAGGTGCCCTGCCCTAATTTCTTTATGATGTCAAATCTGTAAGACGAGAATATTAATAAATCTAATCATCTTCTTGTCAAGTCTAATTAAATCTAATTATGGAATGCAAATTTGCAACTGCAATTTATCTATTAAATTAATCGTTATTTTAAATTTTATATATTTCAAGCAATTGAAACTATCTCGAGCAATTGAAGATTAGGAAAATTATTACAATATTTGGCCATTATTGGAATCATTTCTTTGGCTTCTTTTTTCTGAAGCCATATCATTTGGAGACATTTTTATAAGTATGTATTTTATTGTACAAGCAGAATAATATACAATACATGTTGCACGACTTATCAACTAGAATTGACTTACAAACCTTTGCTTCAGCTTCCGCTTGTGATTATGAAGACGCACGCCACCCGTGCTCTCCATCCCACCCATTATATTATGTATACTTGCTTCTCCGACAACCATCTTGTCTGCGTTTATCTGGAATAAGAACACATCACAGGTTCAAATATTTTTCTTTAGACCTGAATATTTAAATTTTGTTGTATTTCGGAATATCAACATTAACATAGCACGATCTTTCTTCTTTTCTCTCTCTCTCTTTCTATCTTTTCAATTTCTTTTTTTGGAAGAATTTTTGGAAGTTGGAAGATTCCTATCTTCCAGGCGAACTGTCGGCGTGGTCTTCTCTTATAAACGAGAATGACAGCGGCAAAGGGTAGCTATAGCCATCTGAGTCTTACATTAAGAAATGAAGAAAGCGAAAGCGAAGAGATGAGGAGGAAGAGATAGAGAGGGAGAATGTGGTAAGTTTATTTCGGGCGTCAAGACGCCAGTGTATGTGCCGACCCATCGTCAGTGGATTTCTTCTCTGCACTGTCTCCTTGTCCTCCCTATACGTACCAAAAAGAGATTCCTCGTCACTAAATTCTACGTTCGTAAAATCTTCAGAAAAACTCGTCAGATTAGCGTTTTACAGTAATACGTATCTTAACTGAACACAATACTGTCAATCTATTTTTTAAAGGTTTGAATACGAATGGTAAAAATTACATGCTGATGTAATCAAAATGGTTAATGAATTACCCTGGAGGTGATTTGATAAAAAGATAAATACATTAAGGTAGTAATAAATAAATAATAGTAAAATGTAAATCAAAAATAGCAAAAGCAATTTCAGTGCGCGCTATATAACACGGTTATTGCATATTATATTGCAAAAGATACAAGGTCAAGTGAAAATAAAGCGAGATTTTCCTCAAAGAGAGCGGCTAAATTTCAGATTATATATTCCATTTCGTTAGACTGTAATCTATTAAAACGAAAGTATCATAATAACAAGTGTGTATATAAAAAACACATTGTTGGCTAGTTTGATCGATATATGATATGTCTTAAGCTCAGAACTAATTCTAAATTCTAGTCTCTCGTTTCTCTCGAGTAATTTATCTTTACTTTATATACGTGACTTACGTCATTGTAGTTCCGAAACCATTAATTTTACTTTCGAGCGATTAAAGGGATTATTCTTACCGGTACAAACGATACCGCTGAGCAGCCAATTTTCAGAGTTCTTAGCGAGAAATTTTTATCACAAAAATATCTGAATACTCGCATAAATTACGCCAATTAATTTCGTCAAGATTTGACGTTGATTCACTAGCAAATCGTCACATAAATTACGAATGTACGATAAGTTTCCAAAGCTCTTGAATTTTATCTTGTCGGGGAGGGGGGGGGGGATCAATCGCACCCATTGATTAAAAATTCGAAATATCTCGATAGCTTTCGAATTATACCTAATATTAGTGATTGCAATATTAACGATGAGAGACTCGTCGTCTATATGTTTTAAGAAACAAAAAAATTATTGATGACAATTTCCAATTCTGACTTCTGAACAAAGTCAAATAAATTGTTAAGGAGCATAAAAATATTAATGACATTGGCGCGACTAACAATAAATGACATCTTGTTGCGAGTATTCAGCCAAGGATCGCTTTTGGGTGAAAAGATCCGAAGGAAGATGACCAAGTTCTCCGACGGACGGTTCGTCTCAGACGGCAGACGACGCGACGAGAGCCTCGTCGCTTGGCTATTAATGCATCGTATCGCGTGATGGCGAACGGCTGACGAGTGTGCTTAAGTTCGGTGAGCAATGGTGACTGTTGCCGAGGGTGAATGAAACCAAGAAAGCAACGTCGTGACGCTGCATGGTCTCGTGATCGAATCTCTTGTCGATCGCGGACTTGGAATATGTAGGCAGGTTTTGGTACCATACTCGTGACACGCGATGTCGACGAGTTGCCATTGATGTCGCCGCTTGGATTGGGAAAAATCGACAATGAAAATAGGCGCGAAGCCGCTGCTCCGTTTTCGATACACTCCCAATCGGTCGCTCACTCGATGCGTTACGGTATTTTTAGCGGGCATGTAGACCCGCGGTGGCAAAGCTCTTGTCGGTGATCTCCAAGGACCAACTGACTTGAATCGTAACTAATGACTCTTGTCTCTTTGCGCGCGATTAGCCGATCTCATCAATCTGCCGATCTCATTCTGGTTCGACTGTTTCCCCCGTTATTTCAATTCGATTCTATTTTGATAAAATCAGGGTTGGAAAAACCTGGATTTTTTCGAAAAAGCTTAGTCCACTGGGTTTTATTCAGTTTTATTGAAGATTTGTTTGGTTTTTGGGAATTTTTTTGATAAAATTGATTGATATTTTTTTCACGTAATATTTAGTTTACGTTGTATTCATCATTATTTAATTACGTGTTCAAATAACACTAATTATAAAAGAATTTTGTAAAAATATAATGATAAATTTTTCAAATATAAAAAAAAACACTTCTATAGTAAAAATAAAGAAAGAAATGATGACACTACATATTATAAACTATATTAATATTTATTTGGATAATTTAGTGCTTAAAATTAGCGCTTAAACAAATTTTTGTTAAAAAAAGTTTGGTGTTTGATTATGAACTTTAATTAAATTCCAATAAGACTCCAAAAAACTATAAATTTCGAGTTTTTTTAACCGGATAAAACCCAAAAGAAACCACAACTGGGATTTTTTAGGGTGGCTAAAATAATGCCAACCCTGCATAAAATGAATAAATTACGATAAAATGTCAAAGAATAATTTCCATAGAAACGTATTTGCATTATCTATTCTTTATCGCGTACTTGTAAATGTCACATTTATTATTTCTTGTTATATCTTGGCTTTAATTACCGTGCGATTCGATTCATAATTCCTATTAGTCTTTCCTTCATTTTTTTCTGTTACGAACGATTTTGTTAAAGCCTATGAGAAAAAGACATCTCTATATATATACAAACATCATGTCACTGTAAAATTTAATTAAAATTATAGATTGAGACAGTATAAAATAGAATATACACATTTCTCTCTCGTAGATCTTGACAAAATCGTCGCTCGTAGCCAGATTCTATTACAGAATGTCTTAGATGACTGATATTATAAATTTACTATTTAATACGGTGTCAATCGCACGTTCTCTCTCTCTCTCTCTCTCTCTCTCTCTCTCTCTCGATAAAGGTTAGTTATTTACGAAGATGTAATGTGTTTAAGAGTATGACATCACTGCGCTCGCGGATCGATGTTCTCTTATCATGCATTAAGGTACTATGATAATATCCTATCATAAATTATCATTATTATTAATTGATATTTCTTATTATTTATCTTACAATAATTTATTAACTAACTTTCGACTACACGGTTAAAAATGATTCAGATGCAGAAATCTCTATGGTAAATCTGTCGCTGACGAGTGTATTTATTAAGATGTGCCTTTCGTCCCATTGCGAATATTTATGTGACAATATCGAATAGTTATATCGAGAGTTAGTCCAGATCTACAATAGGTTTTTAAACCTTAAGCTATAAGGAAATGGAAAAATTACACTCAGGCTGGGTCCACAACCTCACTTTAAGAGGCCCAAAGCCATAAAGCCGTAAGAAATTGATTAATCATAGTTGAATGCGAGAAAAATAATCGACTGTGATTGGTCAATTTCTTACGGCTTTACGGCTTAGGGTCTCTTAAAGCGAGGTTGTGGACCCAGCCTCAATTATTCTCATCGCTATATGGTAATTGATTAATTTCTTACGACTTAAGACTTAAAATACTTATTGTAGATATAGATTTATGGAAATTTAAAGCAACATCTACAATGAGATTTTAAGGCATAAAACTTAAACTTTAAATTGTAAGAAATTGACCAATTATAATCGAATGTGTGTAGAACAATCAACTACAATTGATCAATTTTTTACAGCCTAAAGCTTAAGTTTTATGGCTTTAAAATTTCATTGTAGACACTGTTTAAAGCTACTGATAAATACATATCAGTTACTGGAATTTTATTCTACAAATTCAGCGATTGGAAAACAGGATGCAGATAATCTGAGATACCGTAGTACTTTAAATCTCCAAGGTTTTTACGAAGCGCGCACAAGAGTAAATTTCACAAACATTGAAAGAATCTGATTCGACCCAGGTCAATTGAAACGTGCGTGAAATATGCGTAAAATGTATGTGGGCAAGTATACATGCGTTTACAAGTACATATGTACGAGCAAGAGCAGCCACTATCGCTGCACGGTATGTAGGTTTGTATCGACAAAAATAGCGTTCCAATACCTCGAGGAAGTCCTTTCTGATAAGTCATTTACGGAGCAGTTGGATCGAGCTTGCGATTACGTATGCGCGTGTACCATATACGTATATGCCTTGTATACATATATTCGTGCGTTGTTCTTTCGATGACGAGCGAGCGCTTCTTTTATAGTTGGATAACCTCATGACGCCCACAACAGCGAGAGATCCAGTACTTTCTAATCATCTTGAGCAGTTGTATCTATGCTTAGATTATTTCAGGTATCAACCAAGTATATCAGATAAATTTGAAACAACTGAAAGTGGAATATCAAAGAGAGTCAGTGATAAGTAAATACTGTAAAATAACATTATATGCTGTAAAACATTGTTTCACATAATTTATTATCATAGACTGGTTGTTATCGTCCGAGGAACAAAAAACAAACATATAAGTGGAATAATTAAATTTATTTTAATTACACGTGTATATTTTAATCTTCAAAAAACAATGAACAAAAGAACGGAATAAAAATGAACGGCAAATGATTAACTCAATTTATTGGGCCATACATTTTACCTTTACGATTAAATGGCAATATTTATCGTATTTTTCTCGAGGAAGTTTTGCCAGAACTCATGGAAGATGTGCCACTTGTCACAAGGCAAATGTGATCCAACCCTGTAGTATTAAAACGAAGCGTCGTAGAGGAAAACATTATTAACAAAATATGTTTGTTTTTATGTCCCCTATTTACCCTCAAAGTTTGTCGGTTTAATTTTTTTACACCCTGTATATATATATACATATATATATGTATTCCACGATTACTTTCTTTTTAAATTTAATTTTTTTTAATTATTCTAACCTTTTTCCTCCACTTTCAATACCTCTTACTTCCTTTTTTTTCTCGATATCTTGTAATTATTCACGAATAGAGTTCGATATTTGCGTTAGCACGATTATCATAATTCTCTAGCCTCTCTCCGCGTACAACGTTTCTCTCTTCTCTTCCTGTCTCTCGTGATTCTCCCTGACCGCAACGGATAATAAATTTGTTGCGGACGTCGACGTCAAAAGCGTTGAATGGGAATCGCCGAGGATTGCCGAGGAAGACGTATACGCACGCAGTACGCACACACTAGAGTTCCTATAACTCTAGGCACATATACGTTCGCGCCGGTCGCGGTGACGGGCCGACTAAATCATAGACTAAATATAGCGGGAATTCGTACCTTACGGTGTGAACTCTGGAGCGCGAATTATTCCGTCTCCTTCTTGCCTGCTCTCGCTCTTTCTCTTTCCCCTTTCATCCGCTCGTCCGTCCTCGCAATCCTCGAGCAAGCACCGTCCAGCAGCGAGCGCACCGTAATTTTTCACGCATACACTTCTTGGAACGAGCCTTTGTCATTTGCCAGTCACACGGTCAAGTTCCTCGAGCTTTTCTGAACAATCGCGAGATGCACGGCGTGTTTCCACTTCATTTTGCCGAACACTCGTCGCGAGACATCGAGGTGGCGGAGGAGAAGGACGACGACGAGGACGACGACAGCACGGCGCACGGCTCGAACGCTGCCATCTCGTCTTTATTTACTAATTTTGGACGTGTGCGACCGAAACGCCAGGAACGGCCGAACGTTTGGATCGCAAAACGTCTGCAGCGCCACAGAAACGGCGGCGATTAGTGGTACTAGGGACGGGATAGATTATCGTATCGGTACGCAACAAGTATCGATATGCAACTACTATGCGAGGTCTATTTTTTTACTCCTGGCACTACCTGAACTGGTATGTACACACGGTGCAGTAAGTTGAAGTGATAAATTGAAAAATTCAAGGACTCTTTTATATAACAATAATCAATAACATTAAAAAGGGGAAAGTAAGAGTCAAATTACAATTAAAATCTAAATTTCTTTGATAATTTATTCTAATATATTGCGATTCTTACATCTTTCTTATATCCTTTAAATTTCCCGCAATTTGCCACACGGGGCGGGACTTGAGCCAACTTCATGTTGGGATACATAACCTTATTACCTTATGGGCGAGAAGGGTGGTGTGGGACGGGGCAACTAGCGGTCCACGCACATGTAATATACATATAAAAAAAAAGGTTCTGCTAGCAAAGTCACACGAGTTTGTGCTTGTTGTGCTACCAATTAGGCCGCCGACCCGATAAGCGTACCATCGAGGGCTGCAAGCGGGTTGGAAGTTGGAAATCGCATCACTGAGCGAACGTCTCATAATTTCACAAAGTGATGCAAAGTGACAACATGGAAGCTGAAGAGGAAAGTGGGCTACCGATCCGTCTTATTCCTGGGTATGCGACCTTCGAAGACTACCTTCAGGTATGCTTACTTATGGCGACGCTTTCTCACCAAGATTATATCCTTCACGTAGATATATCTTGGCAAGAAAGAAAAAATGTTCTAATGTCAAAGTGCACGTGTATTTTAGGATGCATTTGATGCAATGAGAGCTGGAATCAAAGCAGCTAATAATTTACCTGTTGGAGACAATTTCAATTACTACACTTGTTTTCCAAGCTTTAACGATGCTAGACACAAAGATATGGAGAGAATGTTGGCTACAATGCAGAACATAATGAAATTAGCAGGAAATTCTAGCAACATCCAAACCCGAGACATCGACGAAAAGTTTGATCTTTTATTGGAAGCAAATGATCATTTACTGGATCAAGCTGTAAGCATAATTAGATATAATTTTGAATTTTCCCAAATAAATTTATGTATCAATTCTAAGCAGAGCCATAAGACTTTTAGGCCAGTATTCATAGTCAGTTCTTATATTCCAGACCGTCTTAAGTTCAGTCTTGAGGAGTTACGAACCAATCAGAGGGCCGCTTTAGCATCTTAAGACATTACTTAAGACAGTCTTGAAATAAGAACCGACTATGAATACGGGCCTTAATTTTTGTAAAACTTATAAGAACTTATGATTAGTATTCTAATTTTATGCATATCAATTGTAAAACATGATTATTAGTAAATCTAAGATTTCTTGTATATCTTATGGCTAGTGAGAAGCTGTAAAGATATCTATTAATAGGTATTTAAAAGTTCTTATAAGTCTTGTGAGAATATGTTATAAGCCTTATGATTCTACTTAGAATTTAGGCATTAGTTTTTTAATAATTTCTTTTCTCTCTATGTTGCAGAATATACTCATGGATGAAGAAAGTGGTATTCTACGAAATCCTGAAGTAGAATTGGTTGTGTCACAAATGCCAAAACCAGTTGTGAATGGTTCTTGGAATATAAGAACTGATACTAACCAAGTCTCAGATAATTCAGATAAAGTACGGTTATTGGGTGGAAAAAATATACAAAGACCACAATTGATGTTCAAGGACAAAATTAATAACAGTTCAAAGCCATGGATGCCTCGAATTAAGGATAAACCAAATTCTCTGAAGCCATTGGCTCTTTATGTTGAAGAAGGTGAACATGGCGAAGTCTTTAATCACCCTTATGAGTTTGAACTGGATAAATTTGAAGTATCAGAATGTCAGTTAAAGAAGAAAATACCTGTAAAATATAAATCCTTGAATGATACCAACTTGGTATTCATTGATAAGCCAGCTGATATTAAGGTTCTTCTAGAAGATTTGAGAAATCATAAGGAAATAGCTGTGGACTTGGAACATCATTCTTATAGAACGTTTCAGGGCATTACTTGCTTAATGCAAATATCCACGATACAAACCGATTACTTAATTGATACTTTGATCCTGCGATCAGAATTACATCAACTCAATGAAATTTTTACTAAACCTTCAATCTTGAAGGTCTTTCATGGTGCTGATCTGGACATTTTATGGCTTCAAAGGGATTTGTCACTGTATGTAGTGAACATGTTTGACACACATCAAGCTGCAAAACAGCTAAACTTACCCTATCTCAGTTTAGCTTATCTATTAAACAAATATTGTGGTGTAGATCCCAACAAACATTTTCAATTAGCCGATTGGCGTATAAGGCCTTTACCATCAGAACTCATGAAATATGCAAGAGAAGATACACATTATTTACTTTATATAAAGGACATGCTGAAGAATGAATTGATTGATGTGGCTAATGGCAAAAGTAATCTCTTGAAGGTTGTGTATGATCAAAGCACTGAAATTTGTAAGCGCACCTACGTGAAACCAATTTGGACAGAGGAAAGTTGTATGAACATGTACAGAAAAAGTCAAAAGTCCTTCAACAATAAACAGATATACGCGCTTGTGGAATTGCACAGATGGCGAGATCTCATTGCAAGAGAGGAGGATGATAGTATCGGTTATGTATTACCGAACCATATGCTGCTCAATATAGCTGAGACACTGCCGCGTGAAATGCAGGGTATTCTAGCATGTTGTAATCCAATTCCACCATTAGTGCGACAAAATTTACTGAAAATACACAAGATAGTGCTGAAGGCTAGGGAACAACCGCTTGTAAAATTTATCGCTGAACAGGACATTCGCCAAAGACCGACACAACAAAATTCTGCGGTGAACACTGGGGCTTCCTTGTACATACCACATGATATACCAAGTGGCACAGAAGCAAGAGCAGACTTGCCATGTCTTTTAGACAAGAATATAATGACATCAGAACCTTTACAGGCAAACAAGTGTCAGACCATCAAGCATACTGTAACAATATTTGATTCATCAATTATATCAGAGGTGAAATGATAATGATAGTAATTATGTATAAGATATTGGTAATCTTAGATAGGAAATAGAGTGCTTTGAATATACATATACAGAATATATAGGGTGTTCGAAAATTCAACCGACAAACTTTCAAAGTCGGGTGCATCAAAAGAATCATTTTTACCTACCTAGGACCTAGGGTCGGAAGTTGTTTCATCACTATGGCAGACAGAGTGTTTGAAAAAGGTCGGACCTCGAAATATCTCAAAAATTATAAAAATTTGTTTTAGATAAAAGTTGTAAGGTGTAAAAAGTTCTTGAAATTAGCTATTAGATTCTAGAATAAAGAATAGTGCCCCATTAAAAAAAAATCGATGTGACCTTGACCCTAGCGACGTCGTCCAAGGTCAAACGGATACGATCAGTAAATAGAGCTTTTCAAACCCTACAACTTTTGTCTGAATCATTTTTTCCAAAAATGCTTTATTTTTGAGATATTTGATCATTTCCGGACTTTTGATACACCTTATAATAATATGTGCGTGTATGCGTGGGTGTGGGTGTAAATACGTTAATAAATTACACTTCTTATTTCAGAACAAAAAAACAGAAGGCAATATGAAAGGAGATAAAAAAAAGATTATATTTATCAGTCCATTTATGAGATACAGGTGTGTCATACCAATGGTAATTGATCAGGAAGCAAAAGAACGAGAGGAAACAGCAAAAGAACGAGAGGAAACAGAAAAAGAAGAGAGATTGACTATGGAAATCCAGGACAAATACGTAAACGAGGTTGAGATTAACGAGAGTAAAAACAGAGTTCATGAACACTTTAAACAAATAATAAATAATAAAAAGGCTCTGTAAGTATAAAACAAAAGAGACACTTGAAGGGCTAAGAATCAGTTAAGTAACAAAGAAAAACTTAAAATTGGTGTGTCACATTTTTTTTTTAAGCCTTTTTTTATTGAGGCTGTTGAAGTTCTCCGATTTCGGCGAAATTTCGTATAAGGGGGTTTTCGTGGTCGCTGATTTCGCATCCGAGTTTTGAATTTGGAAATTCAAAATGACTGAATTTATATAACGGACGGAAATGTTACGGTAATCTTAAAGATCTTTCAATTTCGGTGAAATTTCGTATAAGGGAAGGTTATTGATGACTGATTCTTAACCCTTCAAGCGTCTATTTTATTTTACTTCAAATAAATGTCTCAAAAGAATATACAAGCGGAGATTTAATAGAAAAAGCAAAAGAAATTTACTAATAATGTAATGTAATTCTCAGTCAAACACATACCAAAAAAAGGAAGAGAGAATTTCATATTGGAAATGAGAGTCGAAAAAGAAATGACGGCAATGATTTTTCTACGTCGACATCACATTTAAATGATAAAACCGTGCATGTGTCCAAGAAAGCAAAACAGAAAACACTGGACGTGACTGAAGAACGAAAGTTGCAAGAGAGTCTCGTACAAGTTCAGAGTAATAGTAGAATTCAGAGTAATAATAGAAATTCTGTAACAATTAAATCAATAAGGTCAGTTGTTTGTCGAAAAGAAAATACAACACATATTCGCGTGTAGTAATAACAAAATTCTTTATGTAATAACAGAGCTAGGAAAAAAGGTGACAAAAAAGCGAACGAGAAAATCCTAAAGCAACAGGGTATGTTACCATCAGAAAAATTCGATTACAATTCAGTAGACTTTAGCAGTTTCCAAGGTGGCAGTACACAAAGTAATGCAAATCAGACACGGTTTCAACAACCTCGAGTAAGTAAATATTGTTTTATTTTTCCATGTGTAATTATTATGGAAATTATTTTTATGTTAAAATTTTATGGCAGCAAAAGAAGAAAGAGAAACGCTTCCAGAAGTGGAAGGAGCAGAAATTTAAAATATAATTACAACACTACTTTTTCCTCATTTTCCATCAAATTATCTTTAGAAAAAAGATAAATCTTTACAACAATAAGGACTGTATGTACAAGTATATACTGTATATAAAAATATTGTTTCTGGATGAGGTTAATATTTAACATTGACTTTTTTTTATTTATACACATAAATAATTTTCGAGAAACTCTCTTATTTCCTAAAATATGAAAGATATGTTCAATTTTTTACTATAAAACGTTTATTAAATTGCTCATTCACTTTTTTTTTCCTTGATAATATAAGTACAGATCGTTTTTAAATATATGTTTATAATGAATTATACGTACACAGTGTGTACCGATCAAAAGTTTGGATACACCATACGATTTTCCCTATTTGTTCAATAAAAGTGAGTTGGCATAACAAGAGTAATATATTGATAGCATATTGATTTATAGTAATGTAAATGATATAGAAATCATAACTTATATTACTTGTAAGTCATCAACCAAAAACTTATCGCAAGATACCGGCCGAGTACATACGAAGGTACTGGGTCGCGCGAGAGTTGCAAAACAGTAGATATATCGAATTTCGATTATATCTTTCGTCACAATATAGATATCAGAGGTAACAAAGTAAGACTGGAAGAAACACCATGTTGCAAAAATTCAACATTAAAATATAATCTTTAATATAATTATATGTATTCATGATTCTAATATTCAGAATAGCTCTAAATTAGTTGTGAAAAAAGAGCACCGGTCATTATATTGTATGTATAAGGAAGACTATTTCAATTGCTAAATTTTTAGAATTGTTTGAATTAGTGAGAAAAGCCATTACAGCCGTTTTATACAGATATGTTTAAACTTTTGATCGGCACTGTATATGTGCATGCGTATGTAAATATAATTTTTACGCATTTCTATGAAAATACTTAAAATTTATATAATAAGTACGTCTGAATATTCGTGTTAAAAATATTTTGTTATTAGTTTTAGTTACTTTAGTTAGTTGAGTGTTCAGCCATCCTTTAATGTTGAAATTATCTTAGAATTTAATGTATTTTGAAAATCGTTAAAAAAAAAAACTGCAATTTCAGGACTGACTTGGAATTTTTGTCATTTTTCCATAAAAAAATCAGATTGTACAAAAAGAAAGTAATAAGAAGTATTTCCCGCGCGCGTGTGTGCAAGAATTATGTTGATAACTATAAATTTTACGAGTATATTTTAAATGAGGCTTCAAAAACAAGTGCGCCTATTAAAAATTAAATTAATAATTTAATAAAGTGCTATTAAATTAATAATTTTATAAGGAAAATTTATAAGATGCTTGTGATATGTTAATAAAAAAAAAGTTGTATTTAGGTACAAGTTTTCCTTTAAAGATGCAATAAGACAATAGGTTACTAAACAGAAAACAATTAAAATAGAATATAGCAGTGGAGTTATCTTTTGTATGTTGAATGTCTTTTTATTATTTATAAGGCATTAAATATAATAATTTTAAATTTGTTTGCTTTTTAATTAATTTGTCATATAAAATGTACGAATCAATAAAAGTCAATCAACTAATGGAAATTAATTGACCTGGAAAAATCAGGATTTTTATCTAAAATGTCCTGCAAATTGAACTGATTAGCCAAATATCGTTGAATGTCTTGTAATTATAATACTAGTTATTAATAACTGTATAGTTTTAATTAATATTAGTTTTAATTACATAGAGTGCACACAAAGAAAAATACATTGTAAAATGTGAGTCAAATTAAAAAATTTAAATTGTTATTCCATTTTTTTATCAATTAAAATGAAAAGAAATATTGACTCTTTCTAAATAAATGACAAATGTTACAAGATTATCGGTTACAAGATATATCGGTTTCGAAATTACTTTTGATAACGTGTTATCGAAAGCCGCGTTTCTTTTTACTTAATCAATGTTGTTTTAACCGTATAAGAGTAAGAACAGTTGTTTGTCTAGAAATTTTCCGATTGAGTCAGCATGATTTATCTAGTCAAATATGATGATAACAATTTTGTATACATATATATGTACATGTTAAAAGGCACCATGTCAAAAGCCAATGTGCTAGTCTATAATGACGACGGTATTTACAATAATTCTTACGTTCACCGTTCTGTACCATTTTTTCATCGGAGAATGTTTTTGCTTATGGCATCTGCATTCAGCAAACATAACTCAGTCTTTCGGACATGCACTGAATGAAACGACGTTCATCACAGCTGTGCCTTCACTCAATGAGACTACTCTGGTGAATTTCACATATACATTGTCTACTCGCGCAAGCAACTTGAGCGAGTTCAGTTATTCGTTGCAAGATGCACAACAAGTGGACTGCTTCGGACTGGGAAAGACAGTCGCGACGAGTCTGGAATGGTTCTTTAGAAGTAAACCTAATGGGAGTGACGCCTTGGACGTGCAATTTCTTCTGTCCTCTAGGAAACAGCCTCACCGCGTGCAAGTGGTGCTTGGCGAACAGTTTGGTTTAGAATGGACAGACTTTAAGATAGAACGCAGGACAGTGATCATAGTACATGGTTTTCTGTCTCATGGTCAAGAAACGTGGATTAGGGACATGGAAAAGGCATTACTCGAATGGGTGAGTCCGTCGATTGCGCGGTCTTATTTTCTAAATAGTCATTCATTTTTTATGAAATTGTATATGATCGTAGGATGATGTTAATGTGGTGATAATAGATTGGAGCGCTGGCGGTAATACGTGGAATTATTACAAAGCAGCGGTTAATACCAGAATAGTCGGATATCAAGTATCAAAGTGCGTACGCAAAAAATATATGTGATACACAGTAATTGGTAATTTGTCAGGCAATGCAACAAATTTGAAAGGAGAGTGACGCTTTCGAATGATTGTATTGCCTATATAGATTAGTAGTCTGTTAATGCTTTCTAATGTCGGCTCGTTCATCAAGATTTATAGAACATGTAACAAACGCTACAATCGACAACGAATCGGACGTAAATAGTTGGGGTCCTTTACATCTGGTAGGACATAGTCTCGGTGCTCACATTTGCGGATTTATCGCAAGAGAGCTGAAAAAAAGGCAGAACAAATGGACTGTGCAGAGAATCACTGGTCTGGACCCAGCACAACCATGTTTTCGTAAAGCTGATACATCTGTTCATTTACATAAAAATGACGCACCATTTGTCGACGTGATACATACAAACGGCAGATTACTCATGAGTCTGGGACTTGGCTTACCCGAAGCTATAGGTAGCTCACATCGATGAAAACTTGATTTATTGAATCGAGGAAAGTCTTTTTACATATATGTAAAAGGACCTTTCCTCAACTCACCATTTGTTGCGAAATTTTCGTTGCAATTAGATTATTCGATAGAACAAAGTTTCAGCTTTAAGAATCTGTTTTTTAAATTGCGATATGATGATTTTTAACGGAGTAATCAAAATCAGAATGATCTCTTTCCTTTATTTAACTCGCGAATAACTCAGGAAAAAAAAATCAAAGGAACATTAAAAAAAAAATGATTTTGCAGGGAGAGCTTTTACGATAGATACACGAAAATTTTTGCAATTTTTTTGGGGCATGTGAAAGACCCACGAAGTGAAATCTTTTCATCTTTTTTAGCTCGTAGTTTTTTATATGTAAAATTTATCAAACTCACAAAAAAGATTTCGGAAGATTCGAAATTCGTATTCAGCCAAATTTCGAATCCAAAAGATCCGGATATCCGGTTCAATCGAATATTTTACCTCGGATCTATCTCTATCTCGGATATTCAGATATCCAGATAATTGTCAATCCTACTTTTAATCCTAATATCATTCTAATGTACATAGGTCATGTTGATTTCTATCCGAATGGTGGTAAAGTGCAACCTGGCTGTGTACGCAGTGTACGAACGTCATACTTCGATTACTTACCGATTCCTACAGCTGGTTGGTATATTAAAAATTAATGACTATTAACTAGCTAGTGCTAATATGAAATGACTATTAACTACATAGTTAACTGAAACAATAAGTAAAAATAGAATTTGTTGTTACACTTTGTAGCGATACAACAAGCGATATGTAGTCACGGACGTTCTTACGTCTATCTCATAGAATCTTTGACGTCTGCTACTGCGCGCAATTGTAGTTTCTGGGCACAACAATGGAATTTGACATATAGACATTTTTTACAAATAATTGCGGAACCATGCGACGAAAACATTTGCTCGGAAATGGGCATTAGAGCAGAAATGTATAATCAGCGTGGAAGTTTTTTCGTGCCTACAGCCAGTACCAGTCCGTTTTGTGGTGTGTTGTAGTACTTGCATCGAATAATGACGTATTATTTCGCGATATTGTTACGCAATCGTTTTGTTACAGCCAATAGCACCGATGTCATACAAGAGGTAAAAAAGCAATTGCAACGGGATTACTTGGGCGACACGGAGGATTAACAAATTGCACACTGCAATAGACCAACTTATTTGTAAATAAATTAGTTATATTAGTATTATGGTAAAATATATATTCAAAATAACTTCTTATATATCTGAATATTTATAATTGATTGTTTGCATGACATAAATATAAATTATATATGTATACATAATACATATATAATTTTTTATATTTGTATGCGCGCGGTTCTGTCCCCTCGTAAACAGTTTGTTTCGAGAGTTCGCTAAATACTTTCACATTTCTCACAAATTTTCAATAAATTATTATATAAAGAAAAAATTATACACGCGCGCGCATGACAATCTCGGCTTTAAAAATGAGATATATGTACATATACATATACAGCATACTTGAAAAATAATATTCCCAAGCTGAAATATAGTGACAAAAGAAAAAATTGTAAAGAATAAATATGATAAGCAATCGTAATTTTTATAACGATAAATTAAAGAAATACACCAGTTATAAAGATTCAATATAATTTCATGCTAGCGAAGAAACTTTTCAGCAAGATACGATTAAACTTGTATTGCTTATCTTGATAAGAATATATATAATACGCACGATGAATTAAAATGCATTGTCAGAATTAATAAAACTATAAAACTATTCAAAATCATAACTTGGACCGATCTTTTTCACAGTACGTTTAACGGTACGTATAAACAAGTATTAATCATATGTTATAACAGAGAACGATAAATGTATATATAGCGCAAATAGTAACGACATGATTAAAATATTTCCGCCAGACCTCGGCACTAGATGTATTGGATGTGATGGTAACTACTATTTGGTATTCTCAAGTCATCTTTATGCGAGCTCGTGATCGAAATATCCTCGATTTGTGCGTATAAAGTAATCGTTGCATGTAACGTTATTGGCACATTATAATACTCTTATCTGATTTAACGAAGCCAGGTGGAAACTCCTGTAAGAGGATACTATCGTCATCATCACACGTGTTCGACGTCTCGTCACGTCATGTGGAATTCTTTCAAATGTTAGTATGTATACATCCCCCTTGCATATCAATATAATGTGAAATCATTCGCGTTTATGCTAATGAATGACTTGGACATAAGTGGCAGGGAATATACCGGTACGACCTCTGCACTCGCCTATCCACCAGCCATCTGGCTGTTTTTGATGAACGGTTATCAGATCTCCCGGATTAAGACTGAGCTCGTCATTTAGATTCGCGGAGTATTGGTAGATCGCTCGGCATTGCTCCGCGTGTTCAATCTTAGCCGATGGCACTTCCGTACCATCAATTTGATTGTTGTTGTCTTCGGAGTGACTGCTAAATTCGTCGAAGTCACTAAAATCATCCTCGTCCGGTGGATTTTCTGAATTGCCGTCACCGGCGGTGCGATCAGCCCAATCACGGGTTTCACCGTCCTGATCCTTGGTCAAATGCAACTCCAGATCGTCGTCACTGTCCTGAACTTCGAAAGATTCATTCTTTGCCCAAGAAGGAATCTGAAAGGAGATCAGAAAATACAATAAAGTATCTTGTTTATTTTATATCGGACATATAATTTTCGAGTATAATCATATTATATATACTGAACATAATAACTGATTGTTCACTTCTAAACTATTCTACAGTGTTCTATTAAGCGGTTCTACGTCTACTTTTAAGGAATTTTGTGTGCCACTTCATCCACGATTAATTCAACTCGCCCCTCACTGTTTGAAAAGTTTCTCTTGTATATGTGTGTGTACTTTGAGAATACTATACCTTGAGAACACTTTGCTGCAAACCCTGCTTGTCTCTCGAAACTAAAATGTGGTCCGACAAAGGATGTTTGATTCGTTTGCTACCCTCCACTTCAGCGAGCGTACCGCCGACTTTGTACCTAGCCGCTTCCAAGTATAACAACATTGAACGCATCTACGGAAACGTACGACAATTTATTAATTTTTTTTATATTGCGCGCGCATACTAGTACAAAATAATATTCCTGACTACGTTAGCGATCAGATTAGCGACAAATACACCGTGCTCGATGTACGTACGTGATGCAGTTTATCCGTTACGTTTTGCGTGCTTTCGTCCGCCGCAAACGCCGGAGTTTTGACAAAGGCTCGATGCAATGTTTCCAGGCCTTCTCTACCTCGTCTTTCCCGCTCGAGATCTTGCCTTATCAGATGCAGCACCCTCACCAATGCCTGCTTTCGCCGTTCACGGTTCATCGCTAGCGTAACGTGTTCGGCGTAGAAATCCGGTAGTAATTGTTCCGCGTTCGTCACATCGTTATTATCCATTCGGCGTACGAGATTTTTTAAGATTTCTAGATCCTGCGACACGTTGCAGCTGCGCACGGGTGTTAGTAAGCGGTCGGCGCTCTAAGAAAGTACATTTGAGAAATTTTGAATTATCTTTATGATCAATTATTAAAACATAGTTGCATGTTGCGTAATCGCGCGATTATTTCAATTGTTCGTAATATCCATATAGCAGAAATATTCGAAGTATACGTCAAAGATATCCTGAAGATATCACATATCCCAAATCTATCTTTAATTTAAGATGTCTCTACGACGTATTTTGAACGTATCCGCTGTGTGGGGTATTACCTGTTGCAATCGTGGCGCGAGTGCCTGCAAGTGCGTCAAGTACACGTTGGCGAGGTCCTTTAGAGCGCTCAGTCGCTCCTCCTCGAGCAATTCCATCTGCTTTGCGCCCTTCTTCATCGTACTCTCGTACTCGAGCCTGGCCCGCTCGGCTCTCACGCTGACCGTGTAGAATTCGGTATCCGCTCGGCGCGATGAGTCTTCGGCTTTCCTTCGTCTAGCCTCCAGTTTACTCGCTTCCTTCTCCGTGACATGATGACTCGACGTTGACGATCTATTGTTGCTCTGCTGGCTTTGACTGATGGTCTGCAACCGCGCCAGATCCTGCAACCTCTCGTTTTCGCGCGCGCACGCGAAGCTCTGCTTTTTACTCTTTGCCGCTATCCCACGCCATTCTTGCAGCGACTTGGACGCCTTGTCCACTGAGTTCTCGATGCTCTTCCTCGATCGGCCCTGCGTCTCCGCTACTCCCACCTGTATGTGTTATATATACGCGTCATCTTTTCATTCCTTTCGATCCTGCAGTCTATCAACGTTCAATGCTATTTTACGAGATTGAATCTTTTCAATTGTAAGTAAAACGCCCGATATCCGAAAAATCAAAAATTTGAATTCGGTAATGACCATACAAATCCATTTCTATTTATTTTAATTCCCAAGGAATAGACAGAAATAAATTTGTGTGATTATTACCGAATTCTAAATGTTGATTTTAACTTTATATTGTAATTGCTGCGTATATAGTATATATGTGTGATGTAGTAATGTCACGTTTCAAATTTTGGTCATTTTAATATATTTGTGATCCAACTCGACGTATACTTTTCGCCAGCGAAATATAATTTGTAAGATATATAAGAGAGTTTCAAGCCAGACAACACACAAAGCCTAAAATTGAAATATACAGGACGTCTTTTAGACATCAAAGACGTCTTATGTCTCAATTTTGGACACTTTGTGTTGTCGAGAAATTGTCAAGCTAAATTTTCCTTGGGCGATTTTAATTTTGTAGTTTTGCAACGATCGCGTCCGATCCTGACGTTGCGTAAGTACACGGTTACGCATCCAATCTTTTTCACGCGGTCTTTTGATCGTCACGATCATCTTCATAGACCTCGGACTTACTCTGAGCGGTTTGGCAAGTTGTTCGCTTAACGCGATGCCCCATAGCCGATGTGCTTCCGCTGCAGCCTCCATTTCCTCGCCGACACACCTCCACGCCTCGTTCACACCTCCGTTGCTATTACCACCTGTATTATGAAAGAGGAGATACTTACAATTAGAAAAGACGATATTGCTACGAACACCGTCTGTATTTCGTAACGCGCCAACATCGCGCTCTCGTTGATATTTACTATACATATACTCTACTCAAAAAGATAAACCGCGGAACCTGTACTCTCTACTGTAGGTTTAATAAACAAATATACATATAAAACTGACAATGAAAAAAAAGAACAAAGCTTCTTCCTTCTAAAGCTAATTTCCTCTTTTCTTTTTATCAAAACAGGCGATTATTATGTTTGCGCATCGAGTCTAGAAATATACATATGTATATCGTGAATTTTCGATATTTCTGATGATAGAAAAAATCAAGAGATACGCATCAGTATGGGACATTTAATCGATAATCAACGTAATAATGCGATGGATGCATAAAATTAACTTGTATCGAAAAGAAGACAATCATCACCTTGATCCTTGGCGCAGGCTTTTATCAGCTTGCTACTGAGTTTGCTCAGTCCTTTTGTATACGTAGCTTCCAGTTCGGCTCTGAAACGTATTTTCACAATTTCTTGTTGAAAAATTCGCGTGAATGACGAATGATGGGAAAGAATCGCCTAAAAAATACCTTTCATGAAGAATCGATGCCAATTCCTTGCAAAAGTCTCCTCCTTGCTTGATGTATCTTCGCACATCCTCGAAACCGCCTTGTCCTCCCTGTACGTTACAAGAAAGAAATTAAAAAATTTCATGACGATAAGTTATTTACAATGTTATTTACTAAAGAAAAGCAAGAGAATTTTTTTACCGGAAAAAATATCATTTTTCTATATTTTTTTATCATGATAATCCTAATAATCACGATAACAATAAACCGATACACATCTTTTTCTATCTTCAACATCATAACAGTCCTTTTATAATGTATTAATTATTAAAAAGCATCGCGTCGTATTAAAATTCAAAAAGAAACATTCTGTATATTGCACATAATAAATTTTTTTATATTATTTTTTTATTCTACTTTACCTTTAGAATATGATACGAAAGTATTGTGAGTGAGACACCCTGAGTATATATGTACATAGAATATGGGAAAAAACTGTTTGAATTTTTATATATATTAATAATTGTCATTTATTTTCATTATTTTATTATTAAATTTTTTTAAATCTTAATAGACGCGCAGTTCTCAACTTGGATAATGTTGCCGTATCCCGGAGAGAGGAAGTTTCTTTTCTCCAAGACTCGTCCCGGAAGCTGCAGTTATGATAAAATCGTAAAACACCGCAGCTATAATGGGAAGGCGTTTGTTCGTGCATGATAAACGTTCCCGTGACTATCGAATATCGCACTTCTTTCGTTTGCCGCGCCAAGGTAACTGACACTTGATTCGAGAATTAAAGCTTAATCACAGCCCGAGGCATTCGGTGAAAGTAAACGTTGACTCGCTAAGCCTGGAGGAAAGTCGAAAGAGCTATTATATATTATATGTGCTAATTAGGTAGGACATACACAGGGTGTCCCATAACTTTTAATTAATATTTCCGGGAGTGGAAGATGATGAAATTTTGAATTAAAAGTTTCTCTCTCAATTTTGGCTCAGATCATTATTTATCGAGTTATTAACGATTAAAGTTGATCAATTTGATTGTGTCTATAGTTTGAATACGTAGAAGCTCAGCATGCCAGGACTCGATTATATTATAATTTTTCAATTAATTAATAAATCAATAAATGGGTAAATAAATAATATACTCATTTATCTATTCATTAATTAATTTATTTATTAATATAAAGAAATTATAATAAAATTTTAATTGAGAGAATATAAGCGCGAGAAGCCCTATTATGGCAGATTGCGCTCCTGCATATTCCGGCTGAGCGAAATCTGATTGAGCAACTTTAATCGTTAATAGTTAACTTGCTAAATAATAGTCTGAGTCAAAATTAGGAAAGAAGTTTTTAGTTTAAAATTTCATCCTCTTTCACTCCTAAAAATATTAAGAGTTAAAGGTGATAACAGCAAATCATCTTTCTACGGAGCTATTGAAGCATGACGTGTTAAACACGACTGATAATTCAAAGTCGGTCAAACGGATTGATTTCTACGTCGTCAAATAGTTCTAGTGCAAATAGTCGACGTATACTAATTAAAGATTTTAAACGTTAAAGATGAAATTTATAAATCACATAATAAATATAAATCGCATAAATTCAAAAATTTACAATGTAAAAATAAAAGGTAAAAAGTAATATTTAGTAAATCATTTTCGAACGATGAAATGTCATTAGCTAGCTAGAGTTTTATATAACATATCAAACATTTTCATTTGTCAAAATATTCTCGAGTGAGAACGAGATTATCGAGTTTCATCAATACAATCTCGACATCTAGTCATAATGTGCAATCATGTTACATAATGTCTCTCTAGTGGTAATAGTAATAAAGATACTAGTCGACAAGGACATATTACATTTTTGTCATTCGCATGTCCATGCATATTCTCGAGATTATAACGTGTATAAAGTTATGTAAGATATTAAAAAGTCATTCGCACTGACTTAAAATCTTAGAAAACGAGTCGGGAATATGAAAGATTTCTCTAATATATTTAAAACGTATCTTTTTTCTAAATGTAATTGACAATTTTCTAATTGTTGACGTACTTTTCTTCGATACGTCTTTTTCCATAAATTTTATGTTTTCCTTTTCATTATATTAATAATCGGATCGTGTATCATTTAACGCGTTTTTGCACTCTTGATCGTCATTTTCGAAATCAAAAAGCTACTCTTTCAGAATTGATATTGCCGACAGAGTTTCAAAGAAGAAGAGAAGAAAAAAAAAGAGATTTTATCTGATCTAACAATTTGTATTTGATGAACAGAATGGAAGATACAAAGATCTCGCAACAACATGATAACTTTTTGTTTTTTGAAAACTCATTTTATAGATATAGTTTCTTTATCTGTGTAAAACAATTAGATGAGTTTTGTATACAAAATAAAGCATTTGTTTTTATAAATTGAAATTACTGTATGAAACTACTGCAAAATTACAATTTCGAGAGATATGTACTCGCGTTAATAATATTAACAATATCCACCATCGAAATCACAGATCTCATATTCAATTTGTGCGTTATAAAATACAGCCATTATAAATCGTATTGTGCGATCGATACAGTACGATGTCGATTGTCATGCAATAGAATACCTATTTTATTTGTGACGCGACTAACAAAATGACAGAACTACTTTCTATCGATCTAAATTTTACCGAAAGTTTTTTATGGCTATTTGCAATTTACATTTATATTTCTATCTTGGCATTTTGTCAAGAGAAAGCTAACAACGATAACGTAAACCATGATTGCGTTTAATTACACGTATTAGAGACGCACCTTCTCAATAAACAAGTTGACGTTAATTATCGTTAAAATTTTGACGTTAAAATGACTCTTTTAACGTCAAAATAATATCAAAATAACTACAAATAATGTCAGCTTGTTTGTTGGGTAATCTATACGCTCGATAATATATAATTACATTTCTTATTAAGATGACAGCTACCATTTAAAGATTGGAAGATCTCTGTATCAGTTTGTAATCAGCTTTTATATCGTGATATAAAAGCTCGTCTCAAATATCGTATTAAATCTCCATAATAAAAGATTATTTCGCTACACAGATTGCATATGTATATATATATATATGTAATAAGACGGGGAGGGGGAGGTATAAGTAGAATGAGATAAATTTGTGTATATATGAGAAATTTCTAGAATCGGTGACACGGCGAAAGTTGTAATCAGTTTAGTTGGTGAATTGATAAAATGTCACGCATGGGGAAAAACACTTTCATATATGTAAGTTATATCCACGGCTAATATCCACAAGTTTCGCTTCGAAACTTTTTCACATTTGCCAACGACAATTTATCTTGGATAACACCTTCTCGTTTATTGTAATGCAATTATCAATCCGACATGTATCGATCCGATCGACGTGATATCAATCCAAGTCGCTTAATTAACAGGTAGTTTAAACGTGTGATCAATAATTGATTTGCCAAGCGACAGATTCACCTTTCAACTGTATGTGTTATATTTGTATGTGTTGATCAGTGTTCGTTTCAATAGTATTAAAGAGAAAGAATAAAATGCTAGTGTCGGTCTATGCATGCATATATAACAAATTATGTATAAAGAATATAAAGAATTTATGTACGTACGTTATACTTATAACCATTTAGAAATCAACGGAAAAATTTCGCTGTTTTCTTATCTATAAATAAAATATTCGAATATTCGTATATTTGCAGGCGACATAAAATTTTTTTTTGAAAAATTTTCTTAATATCTAGGTTATCGTGAACTGCATAAAAGACAAAAAGAAGCAAACATGAACGTATATTCTCAGCAATAAAGATGCCGCTCAAATATAGTACAGCAACGTTTGTAAAGCGTTAGAAAGTGTTTTTTTTAACACTTTGTAGGTGCTGTGTAAAATATTATAAAATAAAAATTTAAATTGTTAGGAATCTCTATTCCTGTTACTATCTCTCTCTTTTTCTCTCTATATCTACATACTTTGTCTCTATATTCATGGCTACCTGGTCTTGTATATTCTTGGAGAGCTTGCCCTAGTACGGCAATAAACGCTTTATCTATCTATCTATCTATCTATCTATATCTCCCTTTCTCTATTTACTTCCCTTAAAAAGATCTAAATACGTCGTTATATACAATGAATGCATTCTCAGGTAACAATCGAAATGAAACAAGTTGGTGTAGTTATTACCAATTTGGACGACTAAAAGGTTAATCGATACATCGATTATAGCAGGCCGATGACGACAATCGGGCGTGCACTTGCAACAGGTGGTTTATTTCCATTCACTTGCAATGAACAAGTGCGGCGAGTCAATGACCAGTCGGTAACCATTAAATTTATCATATTATAGCGTAATGTGCATTTAGTTGAATCTATATATAACATTTTTGAAATATATCACCATCTTGGAACTTGGCTCATTTATTGGGTCAATTGAATTTGATTAATTTATTCGCGTGTAGCAATCTCGTTTTAAATGTCAGTAAAGTTCGATCGAAAAAAATATATACGGAGACACGATTACATAAAGCTACTTAACTAGTAGCTCAATGTGGATGTCTCCTAACTCGCATCCTCAATTACGTTAATGCGAGAATTTCTGCGTGTGAATTTCCGAATGGGACTTGCCTTTTATATTTCGTCATATCAGATAATTTATCTATCACATTTATCGTTCAACAAAGAAACTTTCATCGCAACGAGTGTTGCTTTGAGTGAGTGTGGCTCGTGATCATCAGTTCGTTAAATTGTCATGCCCTAATTTGGTAATAATACCAGAAGTCATCAGAAATACATACAATAAAATGAAGATAAAAATGCATTTCACTCGATTCTACGTAACAATTGCGCTATATCTTATATGACGGTTTGCGCGTTTTTTTTTTCACAAAATTGAAGCTAAAATAAATGAATTGTGAGAAAGCAAAGCTGAATTTGCGTTGAGGTTGCTGACCTGAGAAATGTTAAAAATTATTGATTGTGACAACAGTTATATCGTACATCAATCGACGTTGTCCGGAGAAACTTATATCGACTTCTGCTGCCACCCTATTAAAAAAAATCCGCGGTTAAATATAGTCACAGAGAAACAGTGTCCTGTTCCTCGCAGTTACGCGTCTCTAAATCCTATACGGTATACGCGATCTTCAGGACCTACACGAGAACATGTAGAGAAGGCGGTCAAGCGTTGTATGTGTGCCCGCGCGTATGTGTGTGTGTGTAAAACAAAGTTGGCTATTTTCTCCATGTAACTTTCCCACACTTTCCATGCTTTGCTTTTGCGATGCTTCAAGACATGCTCATGCCTGGTCGCTTAGCGCCATTTCTCTTGAACAGTCAATAAATCTCTCGATCGGACAAACGGCCTGTAAAATTTCAACTTGGGGAAAGCAGTACTAGAAAACGACGAATTTTTTTGAAAAATTGAAAAGAGAGAAATAAACTAGAAAATGAAGGTTTTGTTTCAATATTGGTATGTTTTCATCGTATTGTAAATAATTACATGTAAATTAATTATTAAGCATTAGCCAATATTGTTAAAGTTTTTTCATTATTATACTTTTGTAAAGTAATATATATCTTAAAAAAATTACGTTATTTATGATTGAAATATTATATAATATTATATTGGAATATTAGGTATTATAGAACTTTTTTTTCCGTTATTTAATTCATTCTAGATGTTTTAAGTTGACTGATAAAATATCTATTGTTTCATATAAATTCTCATTATAAAAATTTTAATAATGAGAGATACACATAAACATATTCCATGAATAAATCTTTTTATACAACGTTAGAGGTCAGAGAAATAAGTAGGAACTGGACTTCATAAAACACAAGAAGGAAAGAAATGTTTCGTGCATAACAAATTCGCGTAAATAATATGTAATGACTTAATAGATCAACAAAAAGCACTCTAAACGCACTAAAAAAGTTTATTGTACAGATGAAAATGTTGTTATCGCTGAGAGCAACATATAAAAAGAAAGTACGCAGGCATTTAGTTTTTTTCCTGTGATTTTCTAAGTGTCGCTGATTTATCGCGCATGCATCTCATCGAAATGGCTACTTTATATTTATTGTAAAATATCTGTGGAAATGTGGCCATCGTTTAGATAGCCAGCAATGGACGTGTCATGATTAGCAAAAATAAACATGTCAAGTATGTGATTTGACGAATAATTTTTCCTTTTTTTCGTAAAAGATTTTCTAAATGAATACTTTATGTATGTTTACAGTCGATATACAGGGTCTTAAAAAAAATCCGAAAACGGTCGAATATCTCGAAAACGGAGCATTTTTGGGTGATGTCGCAAAAGTCAGATCAAGGTCACATTTTTGTTTAAACAAAATATCCTATTTTTTTATTCCAGAATTTAATAGCTGATCTTGTGAGTTTTCCAAAATACTTTAATAGAGTTTTTTTTATCAGTACTTATTGAATTATCAGGCTTGAATATTAAACTAATAACTCAATAAGGACTGATTAAAAAAAGATTCTGTGTTTTGGAAAGCTTACGAAGTCATCTATTAGATTCTGCAATAAAAAATAGGATGTTTCGTTTAAAAAATCGATGTGATATTGACCTGATCTTGGCGACTTCATCCAAAGTCAAACAAACGTGATCAATAAATAGATCCTTTGAAACTCTCTAAAACTTTTGTCTGAAACATTTTTCTCAAAAATGCTTTATTTTTACGATATTCAACTATATCAGGATTTTTTGAGGATTCCTGTATATGTAGGATGGTGTAACGCAACATTTAAAAGAGATATATCTTTTAAATTTTTCCGTTACAAAATTCATTTTATTCAACTCCATCAAACTCGATCAGCAAACTCATTCACATCGTCCTACAAGATTATTAAAAATGTTCACACGCTGACATTAATTTACATCAGTCGTTACTTAAAAACTTTGTTCTTAGTCTAATTCATTACAAGCGCGATGTACATACTCCTATTAATTTTCAATTTTAATCAAATTATTCAAATTTTCAGTGACGTTTCAGTATTCGAATATGCACACAGTGCACACATACATATGGGTGTTTATTTCATATCCGGAATTCGCTTTAGAGCGTCAATGAAAACACGCGCATCTAATTTTTCATTTCTTTCTATAGCTTTCAAGATGTGCGTTATATTCGTATTGTCACAAGTGTGCGGCAAGTGCACAACCACGCCAGTGATCTTAGCAACGAGAAAGAAGCAATAAGAGCGCAAGTACCTCGTCGGACTCGTAGGTTTGCAATAGATGAGTCGAGGCCATTAACCCTCTAATTGAGCCGAGCATTCTCCTCTTAATCAGACCACTTTTTCCACCATGATCCCTCGACGCTTCGGCATCACTGGTCCCCGCCATCGTCATCGCCGGCGCTGCTGCCGTCGTCGTCGTCGTTGTCGGTTTCATCTCGTCGTTCTCCGTCACGTGCGAGCATAGTTTATCCATGCTAAAAGATCCTGGCAACTGTAATTTCGTCCTGCTGTTTTCCAGAATGTTGTCCGAACTGGCTGTCTTTCTTCGCAGATTACCGCGCAATCTTCTCGCACCGTTCGCTGATGTCTTCCCCGAATCGGGCGATGCTGACATTGGTCTCTCCATGTCATCGGAAACGTTTGTTTCCTCCGACACCGACGACAAACCGAACTCCTCCACTCTGGTGATCGAGCCAGATTCTTGGGTGTGAGCTCGTGTTAGATCGTAGAAGCCACGCTGCTTGTTCTTAGATGTTCCCGCGGGAGTGGTATTATTGCTTCGCACCTTGATGCGAGAATTTTCAATAAAAAATCGATTGAAATAAATAAAAAAAGATCTGAAATCTTGGAAACTTGTATCGCGTCGTTCACAATCCGTTTATTACTATCGAATTGATATTGTAGAATGTTCGGACAAATACGAAAAGAAATTGGAGAACGAGAGCAAAAGAGTCCATATACAAGGTGTAGTTCAAACGTCAGTAGCAAACTTTTGAAGCAAAATGAATTAAATAAAACGTAAATAGTTAAAATTGTCTCAGTTTTGAACAATTGGAATAAACAGATACTTTCTAAATTTTATCTATTTTTTTATCTACTGCAGTAAAAACCGTGCATTTAATGTCATCTTTTTGAGAGTCAAATAACATGACTTATATTTTTGAACAAAATACGGGCGTGTTTCTAGTTTTACCAATCTGTAGCTCCCTTATACTCAACCGATTTTAACTAATGTTTACTATAATCGTGCCAAGATTTCTTATCTTTTCTTTCCTCTTTTTTTTTTTCGGCACTACCTCAGGACTGAGCGCGCCAACCGCTTGCAACTTGGCGTGCCTATTGACCACTTGGCCGATCCTGATCTTCTCCTCTCGCAGCCAGCTACGCATCCTGCCCCAAGCCTTGCCTAGTCGTCGCTTCTGCAGCTTCAGTCGCCTGCTGCGGCTCGAATCACCACTCTCCGACAATGCTGCCTCGTTCGGACACTCTGGATCCGAATACGAGCCCGACATCGACGCTATGCCGGCGTCGTAACCGTCGCTATCTGACGCGCCGTAGCTTCTTCTGCCAGATTTGAGCGACCTGGTGGAACGTTTCATCTGATCGCGTTGTTGGTTCTTATTCTTCTCAGGCGAAACAATTATGTTGGTGGTCTTGCAGTTTTCCTGTTCGAGATTACAGATCGTCACCTCTTTCTCTCGTAAATCGTTCGAAGACGCGTCCTTGCGCGTTGATTTCGGCACGTCGTAAAAATCCTGGCGAGTCGTCAGTAATAAAGACTCGCTCGACTTTATTTCCTTATCAGGACCGGTTCGTTCTAAAGGAGCTTGATTACTTTCTAAAGTGGCGCTTTTAGGAAGGTCGTACAGTTGGTTTCCTGAGAAGTCAGTTTGATCGCTCGTGTCAACCTCCAGAATAACGATCTCGTCGTCGTCCTCGTGAAAATCCTCATCCGCGCGCAAGAAACTGAAACTGATGGTCGGCACTCCATCGGCGTCCGTCTTCACCGTCGTGGTGGCATTCAGTTCCATAGTACTGCGTCTTTTCCCATTTCGAGTTCTCGAGTCGTTTACGCAAGACTCGGGGTTTGCTTCGAAACCGCAAGATCTGACGTCCGCGCGGACTTTACTCGATCTGCTCACGACGACCTCAGCGTTGTTTCGCGACGACGCCTTGTCGACGGCGTTGACATTGTCGGAGGACAGCGAGAGTTCTCCAGCGAGAGGTCCCGTCGACGTGTCTTTTTCCGAAACATTGTTCTTCGACGACCAAACTTTCTTATCTCTCTCCAAGGACCTGGTTGCCTTTTGTTCGGCGACCCTTATTCCTATCTCGTTATCGGAGGATCTTTTACGGTCTCTCGCTTTGTCATTTTTGACGATATCGCGTTCCGTCTCATCGTGGAACTCACGACAATGTACGATAATCGGCGTCGGGACGTCGTACCATGTTGCCGTCGCGATACTCGTTCTTGTGACGCCACTGTTCAAGGTTAAACTCTTCGCGGGAGTTCTCAGAGCTGTCAAAACGTGTCGCACCTCATTCATCTCCGCTATATATAGATATATATATACACACAGGGTGTCCTAAAAATTTGGATGCAGTCAATATCTTAAAAATAAATGCAATGTCGAAAAAAAGTTGAGATGAAAGTCATAAAGCTTTTAAAGACGCATCGAATCGTAATATCCATTTGATCTTGGATGGCATTGCTCAAGGATTTTTTTAAATGGAAGTATATATATATATATATCTTCTTTTCTTTTCTTCTTTTTGTTGCGACGTTTGGTCCTTCTGAAATTGATTCTTGAGATCTGTCGTTGTGAAACCGTTGCAAATCGATATTAAGTGATGATCGAATCACTGACCGAGTTGGAGAATAATGATCAAGTGAAACATGTTTCGAAAACGTTGCTCCATTTGTCGCGTTATCGTAAACGCATATAAACAACTATTCATTAGTCGTTGCAACACCCAAGTAACGTACGTCCAATGCGATTCCTGTTTTCCTCAAGCGAAGGGAAAGATCCTTTGAGCTTCGACTTTTGAGCTTTTCCCATTAACCGATCGGAGAAAGCGACGATGGTGTCGATCTCGATGACTCGATAAGGATCTGAATTTTTCTTCATACGGAAATAATCGTGGAATAGTCCGGTTACGATTCCAGATGGCACTTTTATGGCATCCTATTTAGCGTTACTTTGCAAACGTCTTCCTTTGTACCGCGCACAAACCTGTATCACAAATTCTTTTCGTGGCAAGGCACTCCATATATACTATTTATCGCAAGCCGCGTGAGTTCGCTTTCGTTTATCGCAGAGGTTTAATTTCACACTCTGTTGCGACTTTCCCGTATCTTGTAAATTTTTCTTATCGAAAAAGTAATCGGTGAAATCTAAATTTCTATATTTCAAATTTTATTTACACATATAAAGAACGCCGTAGCCAAACCATGAAATTTCCACATATCTTGCATCTCTTATAAACTCGCTACAATTGTTTATATTCTAACTTACATCTCACTGACAGTCAGAGTACTGGCAGAGCCTCAAATCAAATTCATCTGACAACTTTTACAATCGTGAAAAAAAAAAATTCCGCCAGCTGCAATTTCTGTTCATAATCGCGTCCATTGTTGGATATCGACGAAGAGAGCTTCGCGCGAAACGGGGCGACCGCAACAGTAACGCGTTTTGCGACGCTTATGTACATCGCCGCGCTGCCGTGCCATGGAATCGACGATTTCCCACGGATCGAATATCGAGATATACGAATACGAGAAACAGATGCAGATATCGAAGTAAATTTACTGAATAGGTACGTGTCGAATTTCGCGTGGTCTGTCTCCTCGCTTTTACTATACTTGGAGTCATTAAGTTGACGCGTATACGTGGCTCATGCGACCCATGTGGAAGCGGCGACGAAGCAAAAGCGATAGAGCCGAGGAACGGAGTCACATTTGCTCGCTCATCCGAGAATTATAAGCACGCGCGTGTATACACGCGCGCAAAAGTACGCGTGTACAAACGTATACGTATATGTGTGTTCGATTCGAGCACGTCTAACACAAAATCGCCGCGCGCACAGAAGAGCGGATAGCACGATCACGCCAACGATCACGCGCGCGCGAGCTTCGACGAATCTAAACGAACGACTCCACGCCGCTGTCGCATCGTCGTCAGCTAGTAACTATCTACGCGTTACGTAATTATACGCGGAGCCGAATGACGGGCGAGTCTAACGGGTGCGTGACGATGCACCGAGTATCGCGTTCCAATTTCCTTTGAGTATAGTTATTTGGCCGTTGTGTTTGTCTTTTCTTCTTGTTGTTTCACGCTCTCGTTGCGTACCGTGCCCCACAGCGATCGGTATACAGCGCGGCGTCACGTCGCGCCCTGGATAGCGCGAATAGCGCGCGATCGGTTAATTTCGCACAGCGGGCGAGAAGCTATCGTCACACGGTGGACCATGGCACAACTCTCGTCGCAGAAACATTTTTTCGAATAACAAATATCATCAAGTTAGTGAAATAATCGCGTGGAGGTATCACAACGAGTCTCTTAGTACTTATAGACAATCGTGCTCATTTTGAAAAGTGACATTTGATTTCTATACTGAAATAAAAGTGGAGTTATTGTTTAATACGATAAAAAATAATATCAGAAAAAAACATCGACAAGCGTAAACGTTTGTCTAACGCATTTTGCACGACGTTTCAGTCCACTGTGCGCCGTCCTGAAGCGACGCGACTAGCTACGGGACTTATGACAGCGCGAGAATTCACGTTTGCGCGTTCGATGACATCGTAGATGGATGTATATAGTCCGCAATGTCGTCGTCTCGTCTAAAAGAACAGAATATGCGCGCGTATATTTAAGAAGTACGAATTTTATTTTGATAAATTGAAAGTATCGCGATTAAATACGTATTCCAATTTGTTCGATCTATTATATTTAACTATTTAACAATTCTATTTGACTTGTCATCGGCGTTCTCGAGCGTCACAATCAATCGTGATTGAGAACGATTACGCGAGTCTTCGCTCGAGGATCCAACAATTCGACTTCCGAAAGCGATTGTTTCAAGTGCGCACTCGCTGTCGATAACGCGGTCGCGAATGATTTTCGCGTGATTTTTTCGGATCTAGCCGCGGGTTTTTCGATCGACGACTCGATATTTGAACAAATAGCGTCAAACAGCAGCGAAATATAACGGAATACTTGCAAGACGGCGACGCGACGCTCCGGCAACGACTGTTGGAGGCCGCTTGGAAGCAACGTTATACAACCGCGATGAACAATTACGTCCATATTATAGCACGTGTATACGCATACCGCTTGTCGCATAACACAGTCGCGTCGCATCGTACTCGCGAGCTCCGCCGCGCTGCTCCTGCTCTGCAGCACCCATCGCCCTAGACGTACGTTTCGTTTTATATCCCCCATCCAATCTCGAATTAGCTAAGATTCCGACCCTCCCTTTATTCTCCCTCCCTCTAACTGACACGCGCGATATTATTACACGCCAGAACAAAGCGATCGCTTAAAGAGACCTGAAAAGATATCGTTCTCTCTGTGCGCTGATCTTGATTCTCGCGACACTCTATAATTGGTTTTAGCCCGACAACTTTGGCTGGGTTGTTCCACCTTCCGGTAAACTTCAGCTCACTGAGCTTTATTCTGTTACTCTCTTCTTGTTTATCCAGTAGGTAAATTATTAGCGCATAGTTTAGATAGAAGAATCGGCCCTATACTCGCATTTTGGTTTACATTCTTCGTTCTGGAAAGAAGATAACCCTGATTGTAGCAACCACAAGAAATTAATCATTTGGTGAACGACATGTTTTTCTTCCTTCTTCTTAGTCCCTTATATGCGCTCTCCCTGATAATATATCTACAAAATACTTCTTATATCTAAACTTCTCGTGTGAAAAGGGAAAGATTTATACTTTTACATATCTTCGACACGAAAACTTGCACGATACGATCGCTTTGCATTGCGCTCTACAAAGTTGTAAAAATTGAGGCCATGTCGGTATTCCCACTGTTGCTCGAGTAAGCAACACGGTTATCACGAAAATAGAAACTTTACAATCCAAAGCTGGTTTCTCGCAAGGTTGTTATATATTTTAATTTTTTAAGTGCCGTATAATTTTAATTGTTATCTTAACATTTGGCAGCATTGAAAACAAGATATACTTATGACGACACAATAAGGAAAAGAGAGATACAAGATGCGATATCAAAGGATTTGATGTAGAAACATGGCTCAATATTAGACTAGATAAGTGCGATACAAACGAAATTCAATCTTTCACGGAAATTTACCTTCTCTATTCGTTATATTCGTTTTATACCGATCGATATCTTAATTTTAATCAGTTTCACCTTCGCGTACGACCAAGAAATGTCAAGGATTCTCGTTGAAGCGAACTTTCAATACCTGATGTGATTCAATGTCGTCGATCGTCCTCGCGTTAAAATTCGATATTTCAAGAAGCACGATAATGACGCACCAGAAACGATCGAAAGCTTTCGTACACGATACGGCTTTTATTGCACTTAAAAATTTTAAACACTATATGAAAAAGAATTAATCGAAGTTCCGTTTACTCTCCTATACGTATGTAAGATATTTAAATTTCCCTACTAATTTCAACCTCTGAAATGTTGCTGCGACGATCGCGAGCAAATTGACGGGATCGTTCCGAATTTACGCGAAAGCACTGTCGAAATCGTGTAACGTCGATGTGTTGGAAGATGCACGCAAAGCAGGTGCGCGTAATCGGAGGCGCGTGTCGCCTACTCTGTGCACGCAAAACGCGCGCATATACGTGCACGAGCGTTGCACCGAAGTCACTGCAGCAGTCGCGGATTGCTTGTCCCGCTTGCGGGAACGAGTGCGGAAACGCGCAAAGTCCGTACGGGATAGAAGAGGGGCGGCGGGAGGAGGGAGGAAGGGAGAAAAAGAGAGAAGGAACTGGCATGTGTGTGTGCACCGGCGCGGCGTAACCCTAAAACGAATGGTAGCGCGCGAACAGTGAATAGTTTTAAGGCGACCAAACGTGTTTCTAGGCGGGGGATTACGCACTTTGCGTGTTTTCTGATCTACGGATTATATTTAGCCCGCCACTCCTTAGCCACTCCAGTATCTTTCGCCTGTCCGCTCTCGCTTACCCACACCTCGGTTCGCCTGTGTCGCATAACGAGAGTTCGCACGTGCGTCATATTTCGCGCCGAATCCTCGTACATGTTGCATCTTGCATCACGTATCGATGTGCACGTAAATTCACACAGGGAGGTGGAGAGAGTGAGAGAGAGAGAGAGAGAGAGAGAGAGAGAGAGAGAGAGAGAGAGAGAGAGAGAGAGAGAGAGAGAGAGAGAGAGAGAGATGGATGTATTATTCCCTCTTTGCACGAATTCGCACGTATATGTTGTCCCTCCAATTATAAGTTTATCAAGTCTATGAAATATTTCGTTAATGATGAATGCAAATTTTGCAATCGACCAAATGCACGTATCTTTATTAGGATTAAATAAAATAATTGTAATAAAATAACGGTGTTAAAACAGAGATGGAAATATTTAAACATGTTAAAAAAATGTTATAGATACTCGAGTTGTGTTAAACACAATAATGCGTTCTTTCTCATTGGCATACACTATCTTTTGTAAAAGTCCTTATCACGCGTACACGTATATGGCATAAATAACCAGAATAAATCAAGCACTGTTTTATGCTAAGCAAACATTACGTTATCGTCAAAGATACAATACATAACATCTTGCGATAAGAATCAAACGTGACATTATAGAAAGTAGATATTATAATATTCTACTGAACACATTTCTATGTGCAGGTAAATGTTTTATTTTACAAAGTCTTACGAACTTTTAATAAAATTTCAACTCCAATCGAAGGCCGCATTCGTTGAAAAGCATCGTTCCACATTTTTTGTTATTTTGTGGAATAGCGAGCTAGTCTGCTAATGGAATAAAACGTGCGTAACATATATAGATTTAATATGCGGCAATAACGGTAGTGGGAACTACCGTCATCGCGCGCGTTTGGACTGCGTTATGATTATCGAAGGAGCTACGGTGGCAATGTATGTAGAAAACATAATAATTAGCATCATACGTAACAAGTTTTTCCAAAAAGTATACGTATTGAACGAAGATTCTGTACGAGTCATTCTGAAAGGGTGTATCATATAGCGACAATAAATCGTGCGAAAGATGCCGAGAAAGTAGTGTTACAGGAAACACGTTAGTCTAGGAAAATCGTTTATGTAAAATTAATAGAGCAATCAACTTTCACACGTGAAATTGTTGCCACAGACGTCTTAACCTATAGGTTGTGGCTATTGAAACTATTGAAAGGCCGAATATTAAAATTATAATATAACATCGCACGTAATTATGATTGATACGCGTGCCATTTTCAAATATCACTTCTTAATATACATCTTACGTCGAGCTTTAGATTACGATAAGTCGGTAGTCGATATAATTCTAAATCTCTTATACATGTATCGGAATGAACTTGTACGACTTTACATATAAGACTATTGTTTTTCTTAAGACTGGCCGAATTTAACTTTTTTCCTTCTCATTAGTCGAGCCAATTAAATGACTCTCTGTGCAACTAATAGATCCGTTTTTATTCCTATATATAGACACTGCATTAAAATTTTCTTTTTCATTTTCGCTAAATATTAAATATCTACCTCACTTTACGTTCCAAAAGTGTGCACTAGTTCAGCCACAAAAAAAAAACTGAAAAAATAGACTCAATGACTCAACGTAAAGTGAAAAATCGTAGTCGTCTAGATTAAGACTTAAAACTTCTGATTACCGACTATTGACTCACTGTAGACTGGGCGTGAGACTCAATTGAGAAGCATTATAGACAATAAAAAGTTAAGGAATAATTGATTTCAATCTATCAGAAGTCACATATTCTGGTACACACAGTTTTCGATAGATTGAAAATTATAGCTGTCATTCCCTGTTTCTGTGCTTTTCAATTATGCATTCTTGAATCATTAATAAACAATCAGGTCTACAATTTGCAATCTTGTAATAGAACAAACGTCTACTACATACACACGTCGTAGATTCTCTTTTAACAAAACGAAAAAACATATTGAAATTGTAACAAATAGCTTCCATGAAAATTGTATGCCGAGGTCATTGTGGGAAATAGCATCGATATCAGGTGTGATAACGAAAAGTGATTTCATATAAGATTGCAATGTACAGACTATAGAGTACAAACTGAAGAAAAATATAATATTCCTGTTGTTGCTCTTCGTACTTGGATTATATCATTACGGTAGAAAATTATTCGCGAAATACGAATGCAATTTCAAATTTATCTCAAATTGTTTCATCCCATTTGCTAACCAGATATGACTTTCGCAAGTTTTGCGCTATTTTAAATTACGACGATGTCGAGATAATGTTACATTAACAACGACGTCCTTATCACCTGCATGACACATGCAGTTGTACGCATCGCACATATATTTCTTTTCTTTATATAACAATTGTTGAATCCGTAAGAAAATATTTTTTCGAAAACTATTTTTATCTTGTTTTAAACAACCTTTGATAAACATTATTTGATTTATCCAAATTTTTATGAAATCAAAAGATGATTCCGTCAAAAGTTACATAAAAAAATATGTAATGTATTTGTGTAGATGCATGAAAATCGCACTTAAAATCCATGTAAAATATTTACAGTTAATCCTTGAGAAAATTTATCTTAGAAAATCTTTAAATTCTTTAAAACTTTAAACTGTTAGTGCAGAGAAAACTGAAGAGAAAACTAATAAGAAATATGAGAAAGGTGGACACTTTAAATATTTATTTAAAACAATCTTAATCTTAAAATTTGCAAAACTCTCTTATTTTTTAAAAATTTAAAAGAACTAAAAATACGTATGAAGAATAAATATCAATAATTTTATACAGGTTTTTTTTTTAATAATCGTAAAATCATGAACCTGTTTAAATTTGAAGGCAAACCCCTTTCATTTATAAGGAAGCTTGCCATCAAAAAATTACTTCACGAGAACGCGAATGAAAAATCTCCCCAAGTACACAATATATTTTAAAAATATGTTTTTAACATTTATTTTATTTAATATTTTTACACTAAATAAATACTTAAAAACATTTAAAAAATATTTTTTTAACATTGTGTGCTGATTGGGTCATAACGCTGTCAATCTTACAAAAAAATACAACATTGCCGCGTCCTAGTGGCGGTGTCGAGTACTATTTGCAGGTCATCTTACAATTAGCCTCACTTAGCCTTACTTTAAAATTTAATTAGAGCACTTAAAAAATTCTAGATGCAATGAAAATGATAAAATCTTCAGTTTTTCTAAGATTATCTTAAAGTCAGCCTTAAAATTTAGATTAATCTTTTGCACACTTTAAATTATCTCAAAAATTAAGTAATAACAATAAGTAAACTCTTAATTACTTTTAAAAGCGTTAATTTTATTTTAAGCCAATTTTCCCCCAAGAGAGTTAATATATATTTAGACAGCAAATAAGCGTTATCGTGATAGCTACACACCTTCGGTAAATGGTGGATATAATAGATACGCCAATAAGATCTAATCTTGTATTAATCTTAATTTTTGTAGTTTATCAAATGACATATCCCAATATGACCAAAGCCGCGTCAGCGTGAATTTAACTCAAAACTGCGAATCCACAAGTCCAATTCTGTACGGGGAAGTATAGTATTGGAGATAAAACATGAATTCATCGAATCATCCTACTAATCTCCTTCTATGTTCTTCTACATCTATTATACAGGCCACTTTCTCGCGAAATCTCGGCATTCCGTCTGATGACAATACAACTCTCTATTTGTCGAGCTAGAAATTATTCAAGGAGTCGAGAAACAAAGCTTAAATTAATGAAATTGGTATTAGTTTGCAGAAGGGATCGGACAATTCCAAAATGATTTTCCATAAAATAGTATCTTATGAACCGGGAAATTTAAGTAAAAATTTTGTAGCGCTAACAATAAGACCATTCCAAATCAATCAGAAGTAAAATCCTGTTATTTTATTACTATTATATTCACTATTTGCACGAAGAGACTTATTGCAGAAGTGTTTTGCAGAAGAAGAACTTTAGAAATATAATTCGTATAAATATAATACATATGTATATGCGTGTTTTTTTATGGCACATGACGTCTGCTTCCACATAACGGATTTCGAACACGTGTCGCATATCCGGCATATCGAGAAGAGAAGTCGAATACAGTGCACCGCTAATATAACAGCGCACTTCGTGCTTTTTCTTCTACATTCGTGCTATACATTCGTTGCGCTTACTTACGTGAGAGTTCTGCTGGGACTTGGGGCTCTTAGGACACACACGAATCCAACCAGGGAACCAATGACGCGAGACCGGAAACATTGTAATGTTGTATTCATGTAACACACATCCATACACGATTGTGTTAACTTTATACCGATAATTGTCAAAAAGTATTAAAATATTATCGAACGTGAGGCCTTTTTTAACTTTCAACTCGTCTCGCAATTACACGTTCTTTTCAATTTCTATTCTTTTACTTCAATCTAATCTCCAAGATATTAATTAGACCACAATTACTGAAAATCGAAACGTGCAATTCTTAACCGAGATAATCTCGAAGTGATACAGCTCAACGATTTCGATCGATAGAGCAATATTGTTAATCGCCATTGAAAAACTTGGACGTTTTACGCGAGCTGAAGATAAAAATTGACTGATGATAATTCGGTGTCCGCGTACAAAACTGTTGTTGCTTATCGCTTATTGTTAATCGCGTTATCTAATTTGACAAATTTCTTCAAGATGTCCCTCTCTCAAATTATAATCGGCTCTAATTATAAGTACATTCTAAAGCGGTTTCAGATATAAATCCTTTTACATGTATTCTGCACTTTATAATAGACATTTAGGCATTAACAGGGCCGGTTTTAGGCGGTAAACACGGTATAAGCGGCGCATTGGGGCGCCTTTCTTAGTATTTCAGTAATTTATATTGTTTAAAAATTGTATCTTTCAATTTACATTTACATATGTGCTTATAAAATGTGCAAGGTATATCATACATGTTATGTAAATTTGAAAATTTTACAATTCACGTTTATTTATTCAGAATAAAAATACAGAATAACTTATTCTGTATTTCAAAAGAATTGTTTAGTATACATAATTTATAATACAAACATCGGCAGACGTTGCAAATCAATACATTAATATTTTATGTGAATTAATTATTATATTAAAAATATTGTTATCATTATATATTATATGTGAATAAGAAGGTATAAAAGAGAAGGGTGCTTTTTGAAATCTTATGTGCAAGGACGTCAAAAATGCTGGAACCGGTTCTGGGCATTAATACCTGATGTCAATCCCGTATATGTCCTACGTAAGTACGAATGGATCTTTAACGAATCATAATTTAGCGGATTTTAAAATTCATTCTTCTTTAATGCATTCGTTTAAAGTATGACCTGTTTTTTTCTGTTTCGTAACGCGTACTTATTGCGTAAAAGTATTTTAAACTCATAAAACATCACTCCGAAAAGTTTCTTTCTCTTTTGTGGATCATGAAATGGGGAATGATTGACCAAACATAAAAAGTATAGCTAACTGATGTATGGAGAACTACCGTCCAGGTGCTTCTATTTGCGATCAGTTTAGATTTGTTTAAATAATCAAAATTTGAAGAAAGAGAGAGAGGCAAAAGAAGCAACAAACAAAGAAACGTTATCCTTGGATATAATTGCTCGCCATAAACCTGTTGTCCCGCGGAATAGTGCGGAATAACGCGTAAACATACCGTGCGCAAAAACGCACGCAGGAAATTATGCCCCGTTACATCGTTCGGTAAAGCGTTGGTCTTTGCGCAAGACGTACGCGCTTCGTCACCTACTTTGTCATTGCGGATCTCTCGACAAATTTCAAGTCAGCTCTTTTTTATTTGATAAGAATTATAAATGAATATATGTTATATATAACTTTATATACTTGAGATTATACTTATACATATATTTGAAAAATATATACTCAAGAAAAGCGTCGTGATAAAAGTGTCTTGAAATTTAAATAAAAGGAGAAAGATTGAAATCAGATTTTAAAATAATACATGACGGTGTATATAGTCAGCCTATCGGTGATGTCGATATAGATAACATTAATAAGTTTTCGTTGTTCAAATCCGAGCGCATACATATAAAGCCATTTCCTCTCTCACGACGACAAAGAGATCGCGCGTGTGCGAATCGTTGTATACGTGTTCTACGTTAATGAGTCTCTTTGACTAGTGATAATTATTCACGCAACTTCGTTAATATCAGTGAACTGTGAGATTGCGTCCAAAGTAGCTTTTATTCCCAACTAGAGTTGAATTTTTTTGCCATGTATCGAAGTAAAGTTACACTTTGTGTCAAACGGTAAAACAAGTTCTCCTAGAGTAAAAATTTGTATCTCTCAAGAACTACTTGAAGCAAATATCAGACTAGTTTTTGATAAAGAACGAAAAATGGTTCAATTAACTTGCACGGATCAGTCCTTTCGTACAGCAGATATAGACATTTATCATTGGGTAATCGATATCGCGTAGCGGTACTGTAACCGGACCGCTGACGGGGCTAACCGGAAGCGTCTACCGGAACCGGTATCTCTTTTGCCGCGCCATTCACCATCGAGCTGTGATAAACGTATAGCAAAAAGTAGGTACGTGCGCAAAAATACACACTTTAAATATACAACAGAAGTAATAACTATTGTTAGAAGTTAAAATACTTTTACGCAACTTTCGTGTAAAAAGAATCGGTGCCCGTTCGAACCAGGTTTGTCTGCAATCTATCGTTTTTACTTTCGATTGTACCACCTATGAAACTCTCTGTATAATCTCACGGTTTTAATTTGTAATCTGGTGTCCTATCGGATCTCCAGAAAAGTGTGTTACAGTGTTGAATTTTCGGATTGAAACCTTAAAATCTTAAGTACTTTAAGCGACCAGAAAACAGTGAACACGCGTTATCAAAATTATAATTTTGCAATAGCAATAACGGAGCAACATGTCCGTCGATTAGCAACCTTTACGAGGCGAAAAATTATAGCAACGCGTTCGCTCGATCCGATGCCCTCGGCGTAATGAAAGGCTGGTTTGCCAATCGATCGTTTTTCTCGCATTTTCTCACATTTGACGATCGTACCATGCAGACTGTATAGTTACGTATAACAGTTTATAGAGAGAGCATAGAGGTGTTCCGTATAATTCTTTTGAACAGTATTATTTCAAATGTACGTAAATGTACTATGTAAATAAAATATACCTGGTCTATTATTCATAACTGAAATTAGATTTCAATTTTAATCAGATAATGTTGTGATTAAAATTTCAATAATATACAATATTAGAATTTTTGCAGCTTGGAAGCATTGCTAGAAATTGAAATTGTAAAAAAGATAATTCTATTGCAATGCTTTAATGCGCCGATTTGTGCACTGTTTATACTTGATAATTAATGCTTACTATTAACTGTATCAAATATCAACACATAACTTTAATCGCTGAGTGTCTCAATTTCTTAGCTTTTACGCTTATCGAAGATATATTGAAGATTCTGATAAATATGACAGAGGTATTTATCTATCAAAAATTTAATTTATCATTAACATTATTACACATGCTTGGTGAATAGTACTGTTCACCAGTAACAGCAATTGCCACGAAAGGATCGCATAACGCTCAAGCGAGTTGAAAGCTCCGATATCTATTTAAAGGTCATACATTTTGTGGAAAAATGTCACACCCTTTATTTCTCATTAAATTGAGTTTCTTCTTTTAAATTGCTCTCTTAGCAAACTATCGAGATTCCTAATTAAATTGGCTTTAAAAGACAAAACCAATCACACTTAAATGATATATCAATTTAAATCTTTAACATAATTAAGATAATCTTTCTGTAATTCAAACCATGCGTAAAAATAAGTTTTAAATAAAAGGTATTCTGCCTCTGAGAGATCCAAACGAGTAAGCGATGAGAATTATCTATACCGTTGCCGCTTGCTACAAAGTGCAGTCAATGTGTTTACTTACGATTTGACGCGCTAAACACCCGGTATCTCGTCAACGTCTTCCGCGCTTAAGTGCAGAATTGCATTCGTGTTGGTCGCAAGATCGGACGTAACGGCTGTACAGCGTGTAAAGTTCAGCGGTAAAGTTTTGCTTCGCGTGGCAATTTCATTCGATTACATAATCACAATATATCGATTAAGCCTTCAGACGGATCGGGGATGAGAAAAAGCCGAGAAAAACGAGAGAATGAGAGAGAGAGAGAGAGAGAGGGAGAGAGAGACAGAAAGGTTGGAAAAAAATTACAAACAGTCTCACAGACAACCCTTTTTTCACGTAATATATGTATACGATTTTTTTTAATATAAAATAAAAAAATTGAAATGAGATCGTGAAGAAAAAAATGTCATTTAAAATACATACCTATATTATAATAATATCTATAAAATATACGAGTATGTCTATAACATAATTTATACATCAACTTGATAAATATTAATAAAATTCACCATATACTCTTCACTATATAGAATCAGTAGATTAATGTATTTATTAGAGAGCCATAACAGAGGGGCATAACAGGAGTCTGAAATAATTTCGCTACGCCCAGCAGATTTCCATAGTCATAAGAACGGTAATAAGTATCGATGCGGTAAACCGAGATCCATTGGGCCGAACGAAACAGGAGAACCCCTCAGGGGTGAAAGTCTTATGTCAGAGACATACATCTTATTATGCCGGACAAGCGCGTGATCCACGCAGCGGAACGGATTCCGCTCCCACGGAAAGTCCGTGCTCCCGTCGCGGGCGAGAAAGAGAGAAAAAGGACCCTCTCAATTTTGCAGCAGCGTACAATACCGCACTTGCAGATGCACCTGCGATCGAAGAGCGCGCTCGCGAAAGTGAGCAGAATATGGTTCCCATAACGATAATCACTACACGCTGGTTTACGTTTTAAATACCTATAGCTTTGGTGTACGAATAGTTAGCACGACTCAACTCCTTTCTCTATTACATTCTCTATTTAATCACATGCATTAAACGTTACATTAAAATTTTTGCTATTAATTTTAATAGCAAGTATTTGGTTCATATACAATATATTGTAATTTATATCATATCATTAAAATGTTATTCCTACATTTTCTCTCGTTATTAATACTGATTCACATTGATTTTGACTTAATTCCCTATCAATACGGGCGATTCGATCATTCCTCTTAAAATTTTTTCCTAAATCAATATTTCAACACTATTTCGTTAACAAACTTCTACAGATAATTTTATCGATATAACATCCAATAATATCGCAATCAATCGATACAAATGTACCTTGTTCTTTCGAGCGAGCCAACACGTTGCGACATAGACAGGCAATAATTATTAATTTATTTAACGGCCATTGTAAACGAAAAAGAAACCCAAAAATTTTACACTCTCTTGAAAATGAGGCGCGGTCGAAGGCGAACTTGTTAATTATTCAACGAAGCTTTCGCCCACCTTGATATGGAAAGAGAAGGAAGGGAAATACAAGAGAAAAATGTACGTATTTGAGTCTCATAAACATCGGCAGATGCATTAACGAGATATGAAATTTTTAACCTTGTAACACATCGCCTTTTGTGTTGTTTTTTTTTTCTACTATACGTACACATTATTGTTGTTCTGTCTGTGGAGAATTTCTGTCGGCTACACGATGAACACGGACCGAGCTTATATTCAAGTTTCTAAAAAGGGAGAGGGGGACAGAGAGAGGGAATAAAAAAGAAAAAGAAAATTAAGATATACATATAAGATGTGTACGCTGGAGCAAGTATCGGTCAGAGCGCGATCGATTTCGATAGCAGCTGTATATTACTTTTCTTGTCCAATTGATATTAAGATTTGGAAGTATGCCGAATACACACGTAGTCAGCAGACGGTATTAATTCGCGTTGCAACCATTCGCGGAAACGCTGAGCTCGGAGCATATATTGACACAATTGTTGCATGACGATATAATTAGCCGGCGTTAGTCATTCGTGGATAATACCCGATCGACCGGCTACAATTGGATTTGTATTGCAATTATGCCGATACGCATCGACGATGCATCATTATTGCTTAGACGCGGAACTGCGATTTTGCCGGGTTCGTGAGGCTAGAGTGAAAGCACGTCGTTATACATATAGATGTACCGCTTTTACCGCAGCCGTGGAGTTTCTCGCTTCGCAGAAGCGCATCTATGGGCGCATAGGCGCATTGGTAAGTGCATAGAAGCGCGCATAAAACTCATAGGCGTAGCCGAGTAATCGTGAAACATGGATGACGCTGTCGCATTTTTTTAATCCGACCGACAGATATTTTTAAGCAATTACGTTATTAATCACGTCAGCTTCCTTGCATGAGCGAGAAATGGATTTTGGAAAAGTTATCGCGTGACTTTAACGTTCAATTGAGCGTTTTATTCATCATCTGTGTGTACTACATACGATGATATGCGAGTGCGTTCATTATCTGGTGCTGACTGCGATAATTAAAAACAGTCACAGATAAACAGAGAAATGTATATATGTGTACATCACACACGGCACTTACCGCGTACTTGTCCTTGTAAAAGAGCGAACTCGTCGACATAGTGCCTCGACCGATGCTCACGATACCCGCTTCAAATCGAAGGTCACGTCGTCCTGTTCATCTTATTGCCGTCGTCCATACCGTCTTCTTTCCAATCCAGAAATACTCGTCACACTCACATTTGACACAGGAACGATATCGATAACGATACTAGTATTGTTGCACAAAGCTGATAGGATAGAAAAAAAAAACACAAGATTCGTTTAATACGTTTATCTCTGCGAACTTTGTTTGTATCCGAGTAATATACAAAATTTAATAAATTCTAGAGATGTGGTACTTTAACTGTCCCTTTTTTTTTCGTATTTTTTGCTATGGTGTGTCTCGGGGAGAAAATACTTTATTAAAATTCAAAAGTATATATATATAGTAATAAAAAACGGTATAATGCATTTTCTATATATATAAACCATAAATATTATTTATTCCATTTTATTTATATTTATTTATAACTTAAAATCCGTGTTCCCGTGTAAACATATACACCTTACGAAAACAGACATTTTCTTGAGAGAGTATAATCTTTCCTTCCAAAGCGAGCGATAGATCCGTTCTGTATTCCCTTGCAATTTATATTTCCTAATTCCTACAAATTAATTTCTCTCTAATCTCCCTTTTCGATCGACACTATTTTGCATTGTTGTATAACTTACATTAGCTCTTTAATCATTTTTCTACCTTCGTGAGAGGATTTTGTCCGTAAACATGCGCGAAAAAAAAACGTGCGTACACACGTCGCACTTATATCGAGAAGCCGCGCGACTGCACCGTGTTGCGTCGCACCGCGTCACACGGCGTCGCGTCGCACGATCGATCGATCGATCACGATATACAGAGATCAGGGCGCGCCTTTTTACGTTCTCTTACGTACCGTGTCACTTGCGCGCGCCCACGCATGCATGTACGCACGCACGCACGCACGCACTCACGCATGCACGATAACGAAAGAGCGGACGCGCGCGGCGGATGGCAAATCGCACCTGAATCGAGCCTGCAGGAGAAAGAAACTGTTGTACGCGCGTCCGCGTGTCCAGTTAGTTCGCGGTAGAAGAATGGCTCCCCACCGGATCTCTTCTCCCCGTGCCCCCTCCTCGACGTATGACCTACAATCTGTAAACTCTGACTTAAACCGCTTTGTTTCTATCTCTGCCAATACGTATGTGATGTGCGGCTGCAATGCGCGCATTTATTTATTTATAAATATATATTATATAAATAATTTGAATTAGGATCTATATATGTAATGAATAAATCAAACGAAGAATAAAATGGAAACCTTTTGAAACTAACTATACAGGTTGTTAATATATATTATATATATATACACACAAATATTTTTTATTAAAATAGATAAAATTATATACGTTTTGAGTTTAATAAAAATGTCCTCTCTTAAAATTAATATATTCGTGGATAAGACGATGCGTTAACATTTATTTATATGTATATACAGAGTGTATTTTAAAAAGCGCTCACTATACATATATATGTATATATATATATATATAACGCTATTCTTGATCAAAAACTGAGTCAAAAATTTTTCTATCATTTTGCAATTTTTGCGCTTTTTTTAATTACCCAATAAACAGAATTTATATATAATCGGCACATAAGACAACTTCGAGATATTCGTTTAAGAGCTCTCTAAGAAATATCTTTAAGATATTTTACAAAAACATTGAAAGATACATATTTTAAAGTTGTCTTGTGTTTGTTTTATATATATTTGACAATCTTTAAAAATTAATATCCCGTTAACTATTTTGCGAAAATTTTGCAAAATGACTTAGAACTTCTCGATTCAGTTTTTGAATAACTATATGATTAGTTGGCGCTTTTTAAGATACACCCTGTATACATAAACGTGTTTGTGATGTGTGCTGATTTATCTCGAAATTGGTGTCTTCTCAAGCGGCCTTCTCTTGATCGCCATGCATAAGAGAAGAATTACGTTATACGATATAAGATTATTATTCGCAAAAATTCAATATGACGAAAAACGGAGATTTGAAAGCAGAGTTTTCTTTTCTCCCTCTTGCCCCAATATCACAATAAATTTTAGAGAAAAAGAAATTAGATAAGTTTCTTTCTTTACGTATCATTGAATTAAAAAAACAATGAAAATAAGAATATTTGTAAAAATCGATAATTGCTAATAACAGTTCAATGTATACTTTAATCATCCTTTCCTTTGAAATATACATAAAATAAGAAAACTTGTAAAATAAAAAAACAAGAAAAAATGTTTGTAGACAATATTGAGACAAATACAAATTTATAAATTAAAATAAATATAATTAAAGAACAAAGTCGATTAATTACAAATTTTTTCATTATTAGTTTATATATATTTACTGACAGAAAAAGAACAATTGAAATATGTCATTTTTGATATATCTAGGTCGGAAAAAACGGCGAAAAACGGTTTTAATTTTTTTTATGACATGTTTATCATCAAATAGAAAAGTCTGAAAAAGTTGAATATAATTTATAATAAGATTTAGCTGCTGAATTATTTTAGAAAACGTTCAATTACATAAAAAAAAATGTGATTTAAAAAATCCATGAATTTTTAAAAAATTTTGATCCAAGAAAATAACAAAAAATTCTTACTCTAATCTTTTTGTTAATCTTTATATCTATGATTCTTTTTGTAAAAATCCATTTAGATTTATAGTGGAAAAAATCACATTTATTTCGATATCTCGAAATGGTTCTTTTGAGATAAAACTTTATACAAAATATTCTTTTATCTAGGTATTTTTCCCCCCGTGGCGATCGATTAAGTGAGGGGTCTCTCCTTATAGACCCTTAATTAAATCACATCGTGAAAAAAGAACAGCAACGCGCGCGTGCTTTTAAAATATTTTTCCTGTAAGGTTAAATAAATCATGGAGAGTTAAAACGCAGATTGGCCAACATCGATTCATCGATTGAGAGTTTCATGAGAACGATACGAGATATCGAAGTGGCGCGAACAATCTAGAATCTCGAATTGGGTCCGCCGAGCGGCGCGCGGCGCGGTGCCTGGTGAATAGCGTGAGCTGCGTGAGTGCGCTACGTGCGCTGTGTGTTTGTTTCATTCTCGTTGCAAGAGAAGCTGTCGAAAGCATGACGCAAGAAAGCCAGTAAGTATCTCAGGATTGACATAAATTGGCGTGGCGATTTACATCGTTAAGGCTCGATGGTAGGCTCCGTAGCCGCGTGTCCGTATATAGCCACGAATTACTATCGCGAATGTATATAAATGCCGCCCCGTGCTTTCCGAAGCATCGCCATGTTGGTGAGACGGTTTTATTGATTCTCCGAGTTTCTAGACCGAGATACGACCTAACCACATGGCAGCGGTCTTTCTTTCGAACAAAAATGCGTGACGCAATTATTCGCTTGCATCATTATCCATGTTGCGTTGTCGTGTACTCGGTTTTTTTTTTATTTTTTTTTATTGTTCTCTCCTTCGCCTCTTGTACGAATCGAATGATGTCGCGCCGGACGATGGCGGGGACTGTGATGACTCTCGTTTCTTCGAAATGCTCATTTCATTTTCATTTGCAAAGGTTAACGCGATAAGCAAATCTCTTCCTGTCTCTACACTAATATCATATATCGCACATAGCGTACTACCACAACTAATGAATCACGATGCTAGGTATCGAGCTTTTGTCTCTAACCTATAAAGGTACAACAGGTCCTTTATGTACATAGAATACGCACTGTACACGTGGGAATTCGTTTTATATGAATTTTCTAAGATACGTAGTACTCGAAATGATGAAAATTATGAGATATCATTTTATTCGCTTTAGTATAATACTACCTACTCATTGTAGAAAATATAGAGTAAAAAAAGAGAGATGATATCAAAAGAAAACAGGCGAATTTTTTTCACGATCAAGTCGAAAAACGTTCAAACGTTCTTAGTGCAAATTTTAATTATTTAGATTATTAGATTTGATACAGAATCTTTTTTTACTTTTCTTCCTCAAATTGATATCACTTTAATTTTTGTTAGCACGTTTAACTTTTCATGGTCACACGATTACCCCTCGTTAAAATGATCCGAACATTTTTTGAAGTGTTATTAAAAATCAATAATATTAGTTTTATTGACTTGAAAGATTACAGAGAAAGTATATAATTTCATTCATTAAGAAAATGGAACAATGGCGTTGTAATAAAAAATTTAATTTTAATACTAAAAAGAATGTTAATATGTTAACTTTGGAAAATAAATTTTTTTACTTATAAAAATTATAACTTTTTAAATTTATATTTCTAAATTTTTGTTTTAGTCTAATACTTTTGAAATAATTTACACTATGCTTGGGTCATTTTAATCCAGAGTGATCATGAAGGGTTAAGAATTTTTAATTTTTTATTTAGTTAGAATATAATTGAATATTAAAAATTTTTCTAAACTTGTATATATTAGTTGCATTCAGCAGAAAAGATAACTTTACAACTATTGGAAAATTCTTTAATATAATTAGTTTATATTCAGCCAGGAAGTACTTAAAGGCATGATCAATTATATTAAAGAATTTTATAATAGTTGCAAAGCTGCTTCTGCTAAATGCAGCTGTTTATTATATATATACATAATATTTTCTTTTTCAACTTTTAGGATACCTCCTCCCCCAGTTATGTGGGCTCAAAGAAAAGATATCTTATATGTTACTATCTGCTTAGAAGACTGTAAAGAGCCTGTTATTGAAATTGAACCAGAAAAAATATACTTCAAAGGAGAGGGAGGTACAGATAAAAAAATGCATGAGGTTACTATTAATCTGTACAAAGAAATTGAGCCCAGCAAAACCATAAAAAATATGAAGGGCAGAACCTTTGAATTGATTCTTGCTAAGAAAGAAGAGGGACCATATTGGCCACGATTAATTAAAGACAAAACAAAGGCTCATTGGTTAAAGAGTGACTTTAACAAATGGAAGGACGAGGACGACACCGACGAAGAAGGTAACCCACCAGATTTAGAAGAGGTAAGAACACATGTCACATGTATTTGTTGTATAGCAAAAAAATATCAAGATATTATTGATAATTGATATATACTTTTTTTCCGATCTTATAGATGATGCGACAGATGGGTGGTCTAAGTGGCTCAGGCGATAGCAAGCCAAATTTTGACGAGTTGGATGAATTGGGAGACAACGACGCCGACAGCGATGATGAAGATCTTCCTGATCTATATGACTAAAGCGATAAAAATAATCGATCAAGTAATTAATTACATTAAAGACAAATGGCAACCTAAGGATAGTGCACAAAACGGGCAATATTTCAGTAGGCCTTGCTGTTTGTATCTTCAATTGCAAATTTGTTAAAATGGCCGTATTGCTAGTGGCAAACGGGGCGCGTAAACTGGATTGAAGAAAACTAAAGATTCAGTGCGGCAACAGTCGATGAACAGTAATACAGCTCTCGAAGGTCCTCCGCAGGTCTCTCTCCTTTATTAGCCTCTAGTTCATATACTAAGTTATAATGGACAAGCTTTTTTAATAATGTATTGTGTAAAGTAACACGAGAAGATAAGAACGAAAAAGAAATGAAAATAACCAAAATTATCTATGGAATTATTCATTTTGGAAAAATCCTGCAAAGTACTATTGGCATCACGTAAAAATGTTATAAATATGTTGTCTGAGAAAAAAAAATATCGGTACTTTATTTACTGTATCTCTTTGTCGATTGAATCGTTCCATCTAACACTCTCCATCCCTATCGATGTATCCCTGTTCTTCGTGAATATGAACGAGAAGGAAACTCAAGGATGTTAAAAGCAACATATTGCGAAATGTATAGATGTTTATATATTTAAAATATAAATTGTAAATGTCCTATAATGACCACTGGATGATTGAGTTGCATTGTCGGATGATATATAGATCACAATGTAGTCGCTCGATTAGGCCATGTCGAGTATCGGATCATTTAACCAACGATACTGGACGCTCCACGTAAAGCCAAATATCCGGCCGTTATGTCCATCGGTAAACTGCGAACCGTTGCAAATTCTTCGGCAGTGGCATAATACAACTTAGTTTGTGGATCCGTGTATCGAGCCTATAAATGAAATGTAAATTTTATTTATTGAAATTAGTTTACCGCGCTTACGAGGTACAGCATGGACGAGAAGCTTGATTAAACGTTATATAGTCGATAAATATTACAGCAACCATTTTTCTGGATTACTCACCGGCAATCCAGAAATATCTGAGTATTTTTTTGCAGGTTTGAAGCTCGGTGGTGCATTGATAGAACTGTCTGAAATTTAAACAAATTTATTTATGCTAAAAACTATACGCTCCCCGCTCCTCCCTTCTGTCCCACTCACTCTCTGTCTTTATATTTAATACACGCCGCGAAACTATTTTGATCTTAGTCACGTGTACATTATATGAAAATGTCTCGTTTAAATATTTTCCGACTAATATGTATGAATGCAACAATGAGAGGAAATAAAAAATTTTGTCACACTCGATGCATACAATGTTTTATTGCCGTTGGCCATGGTAACGAACGTTCCTGAGCCAAGACTTGTTTCAATGATCGCCAAGTGCGTTTCTTTCCACTGCTGCTAGTCTGTCGAAATTTTTGTTGGAACGAACGATTCTTAAATATGGGCTGCAGTTTCTTATTGGCTTCTCGATTATATATTTCTTCGCTTGCCATATTTCAATATCTTCTAAAATTAAAGGATTATAAATAGACAATTGTAATTTATTTCTTTCAAATTTTAGGAAGGGATGAGATCCAGAAGGATCGATTTTATCGACAGAATCAACTCGGAATAGAAATCTATCGCAAAAAAAATCTTTTATATATTTATAATAAAAACAAAGAGCACTGAGTCGATAAATCTATTCTATTCTCTATAATCTATATGATGAATTCTCATCGTTATCGGCATCAGGATTACCAGGATATCTATTATGGAATGCATCGAATGAATTCCGATTGGAATTGTTCAATTTTCCCTAGAAAACATAATAGAAATCTAGGGAATAATTGAATAATTTCGATCGGAATCTATTCTGAACAATTAAAAATTTTGGATCAATAATAGGTGCCTAGAGTTAACTATTATAGGTTTCAAATTAGAAGTATTCAAGCAAAAAGTTGGTGCTCTTTACTATTCGTTAAATAAATTTGAACAGATTTTAATATGTCAATAAAAATTATATTAACAAACGCTATATACGCATACGTGACTCGTAACGAGATATCGTTTCAACATTCTATCAGTCGTATATATCATAAATACCGTGAGTATATACTTACCTCCTAACAAAAAAATCTTAATTTATAAATGATCACCGTTCGCAGGACACTATCAACACAATAGTGAGAGGTTATAGAACTCTCATCAGAATCAGGACCGGTCACGTCAACTCTGATTAAGTTAATCTGTTAATTATATTTCAGTTTTACTAATTAAAAACATAACCTCATTTTCCGACAGCTGTGAATTGTGGCGAATGATACGATAATAACAGCACAATTCCTTATTAATCGCAAATTTCTAAATCGTGGAAAAACTATATGAATCGAGTACCTGAGTACTCGGCGCCAGAAAAGGACATTTTCGAATCTTGAAACATTTTATCGGCCGATTAAAGTTAATCGGAGTTTGGTTTTTTTTAAAACCGGCTTATGCCCATTTCTACCATTCCACTAATTTTTAAAATTAGAAAAAGATGAAGAGCAAATTGAATCGAGATTAAAGTTAATCTGCATTGGTAAAAACAGGTATTAATCAAACTTTAAATTATATACTTTTTATGAAGTTGTACAGTCGGTAGTCGGTAATCGAAACTTTATGCCTGTTCTACAATAGAATCACAATTCATAAGAAATTGGCCAATCACAGTTGAATATGACATAAATAATCGACTATGATTGGTTAATTTCTTACTGCTTAGCTTGTAAAGGTACAATTTCATGCTGACGCTTGACGCTTATTTTTAGCGTCAAAACAGATCGCGTGATACAAATTGACGAATATTAAGCATCAATTTTGATCACGTAATCTGTTTTGACACTAAAAATAAGCGTCAAGCGTCAGCATGAAATTGTCCTTAGGAGATGGGCTTAAGCCTGTTCTACAATAAAGTTGCGAGTCGTAAATCGTCAAAAATTAACCAATCATAGTCGATTATTTTTGTCACATTCAACAGTGATTAGTTAATTTTTTACACTGTTTGTAACATAAACAAGCTTCAAGCCTGTTCTACAGTTGGTAAACATAGTTGGGAATAGTGCAATTATAAGAATTTATCAATTATAGTCGAATATTCTTCTCGTATTCGGCTGTAATTGGTGAACTTTTACAATTACAAATTTACCGTCACACCTACGCTTACGCAATTGTAGAATGGGCTTTATGTCTGTTCTTATTACAAGAGGCATATTCAAGCATATTCGGATTCCCACTTTTATAGGTGCTCCCGAATGTTAAGTCATCCTTGTTTAACATTCGGTAAATAACACAGATGACTTAATATCAGGAAGCATTCAGGTGAGAATCAGAACACGCCTGGCCCGGTTGCACCAATACTTTTTGATTTTAAGCGAGACTTAAAACTCTATCTATCTCATTTTAAAGCCGAAAGGGAGACAGAGACAGAGACAGTTTAAGTTTCGCTTAAAATCGAAATCACGTTGGTGCAATCAGGCCTAAGATGTATGTACGTAAAATATGATTGGGCGAGACGTCATTCATTCACCTTGGTGTGCGTTGGTGCGCGCGCGAAGGTCAGAGTAGGTCAAATTAGATAGATTCGAGTGGGTCAGAGAATCGAGATTGATTTGTGTCAAGGCACGTCTGACAGAAAGAAGTTTTTCTTGCTGTAGCTTGCACGTTGCATAAATATCAGCTGTCACGAAGTGTGCAGACGAGACAGACGATGGGACGCAAATTCTTTGTTGGCGGTAACTGGAAGATGAATGGCATGAAGAGTGAGATCGGTGATATCATCACGTTCCTGAAAACTGGTCCACTTGATCCTAACGTTGGTACGTGGATGTCAGTCACTCTGTACAAAACGTTCCTCGTATCTGAAATATCAACACTTGTATTATTTATAAAAATTTTATTTAAATTGCAAATGCAAATTATACATTCGCGCGTGGAAAATTTAAAAAAAAAGCAAATAATAAAAACGTCCAAATATATAATAAATATTTAAAATTTTAAATCTTTATCAAATTACCTTATTCAATATACTTTCTTCGCATATTTACATCCAGGAATGTAATAGCGATATTTTATGCTTACATAATGAATTATTTTGTTTTATTTCTTATTCAAGTTCTTTAGTTTTCCATCTTGGTATGAGTTATTTATTTTTAATTGAAAGAATGACATTTTTGTGATTTATAGAGGTTGTAGTTGGCGTTCCATCGATATATCTTACATATGTGACTTCCATTGTTCCTGGCAATGTTAGCGTCAGTGCGCAGAATACATACAAAGTTCCTAAAGGAGCATTTACTGGTGAAATTAGTCCAGCTATGCTTCTGGATAATGGCATTCCTTGGGTAATTCTTGGCCACTCTGAGCGTCGAAACGTTTTTGGCGAAACGGACGAATTAATTGCAGAGAAAGTTGTACATGCTTTAGAAACTGGGTTGAAAGTAAATATAAGAATCAATTATAATTTGTCAAATATATATATGCATGTTCAAAGAAATATAAATATGTAGAAAAATACACACAATTTAATGCGTTTAATTATAATAAAAGTAAGAGAGAGAAAAAATATATTTTGACATCTCCAGGTGATTGCATGTATAGGCGAGAAATTGGAAGAGCGTGAAGCAGGAAAAACCGAAGAAGTAGTTTATAGGCAAACCAAGGCAATAGCAGACAAAATTAAATCTTGGGACAATGTGGTTTTGGCCTACGAACCAGTGTGGGCAATTGGTACAGGTAAAACCGCGACACCGCAACAAGCGCAAGAGGTTCATGAAAAATTACGAGAGTGGCTATCCAAGAATGTCAACCCCAATGTTGCACAAACTTTACGAATTATCTACGGTGGTTCCGTGACAGCAGCCAATGCCAAAGATTTAGCAAAAGAGAAGGATATCGATGGATTTTTGGTTGGTGGTGCTTCACTCAAACCCGACTTCGTACAAATCGTCAATGCTCGTTGTTGAATGTACATGTTGACGAAAAAACAGTATATTTGTGAGATTATATCAGATGAAATTTATTCTATCCGGAGTATGCGCAGTAAGTTGCCTATTCCATTTGAATATATGTATCTGTTCCTGATAAAATGTAATATTACAAAGGAAAGTTCTATTTTCGTTTATCATGTTAAGCTCTTGCAACATAGCTACTAGAAAGATTACTCGAAATGTTGCATTATTGTTGGACAATTGTACATGATGGACTCTTGTAATTAGATGTATTTATGGTACACCACAAATGATGTATCGTAAAAAAATTAATTGTATATCTAGTGACTTGTGGTATCATTGATATATGATTATGATTAAAACAAACTCAGAAACATCTCAAAAATAATAAATAAATGTATTGGAAGGAGAAAACTTGTCATTTTATACTTATGAAACATTATTTAATATAGCCCTTCACAATAACACTCTTTGGTACTTGAATATTCAAGTTAGTCTTCAAATGATCTTGTTTTGCTCTCGCACACGCAATATCTGTAATGACTTTGAAAGATCGAGGTTCCCAAATCGCCAAGTCAGCCAGTGATTTTCGATTTAATAGAATGTTACATCTTGATAATCCTTCCTTAAGGATTCTGAAATTTATACCATGTTCACTCGTAGCAGCTTCTATCCTTTGCTCCCGTAACTAAAAGCACAAAATTTGAGAAAAATGAGTTCAATACATATATGCATATACAATTTTTGTTCTTATATATCTTCATAAATTTTATAATACCTCTGTCATATCTTCTTTTTTTAGTTGTCTACCCCGAGTGCAGTATGTAAGTGCTCGATCTACGCCTTTAATAGCTATGCTGTAACAATTCCTTCTTCTACCCAAATAATGCTAAAAACGTTAAAGTTTTCCTATTTAGTTTTTCTTATGGATATACATTTTAGTCAAGAGCAAATAAAGATATCTATCGTGACAAATCACTTACTGCGGCAAGCTTAAATATTTTCCGTTTTCGCCAAAATTCGTCAGGTCCGCGGGATCTTACTAAAAGATTCAACGACAAAAAAACCATATTTGATCGCAAATCAATTCTTCTTCTTCTATATAATATTGGCCCAGGTCCTCCAAGGTCCTTGTTGACGAGGTAAGCTTGTGGTCAGTTTTGTCTGGTTTTGTCCAAGGAGCACAGAACATAAAGGTAGAAACAGGCATAAATATGTAAAGCCCATAGCACATAGAAAAACGTAAGGCCGTAAACGTAATCAGTAAGCGAATTGGCCAATCATAGAGACCGTAAGGCCGGTAGCGAATCCAATGTTACGATTTCCTTACTGATTCGTCTTACGGCCTTACGTTTTTCTATGTGTTTCTGGCTTAATGCGTGGTCTACAATGGCAGTAGCAGTAGTGGATGAGACTGTAGAAATAAGAAATTGACCAATCACAGTCGAATGTGAGAAGAATTATCAACCGTGATTGGTCAATTTCTTATACTAAAGCCGTAATCACACTACGGGTTGCGCGCTCTGTTGCGATTGAGATTACGGTTGTATGTTGGAAACTAACCAATCAGAGCATTGGTTAGTTTCCAACATTCAACCATAATCTCAATCGCAACAGAGCGCGCAACCCGTAGTGTGATTACGGCTTAACAGTCTCATCCACTACTACTACTACCATTGTAGACCACGCATAAGGATTATTGACAGTACCATAGTGAAGTGATGTGTATCGACCTCCTATTACATAGTTTGGAGGCGAGAGCCATTATTTAAAGAAGAAGAAGAAGCACTAGAACCGTGTCAGCTCAGTGCATATATATCGAATGTGCCATAAAACTCAGATCGTGGACACACCCAATTTGGCTGCAAAACTAAAATAGAAAGCTCGAATGAAGAAATGCAGCACGTCCCATTTCATATAATAGCGTACTATTAAACATTTGATCTTATACAAAGCTTAAAAAAAAATTGGATCAACTCCGCGAGGCAGACTAAAAATCAATAATTATCAATAAAAGGTAGATAGAAAAAAGTGTATTTGAAATAATGTGAAAGTTAGCAAATTCGTTAGTTAATGATTAATTAAATTATGAATAGTGAATTTGTTGAACTTTTGTAATTTTTACCTCATTTCGAGATACACAATCGACCCCAAGAAAGAATTTATGAGAAAGAGATTAGGGAACATCAAAAGGTTATTTTTTGACCAGATTAGATTTGAATATAAATAAGTTAATTTACATTAAAGTATAAAGTAAAATAAGAATTCTATATACACGTGTATTATTCAAATATGTATAATATATTAATAAAATTAAAAAATTATTTTTTAGATGAACATATACAAAGATCAGGTAAAAACGTTGGTACTATTATATCAACAGCATCCTTGTTTATATGTTACAAAATCTGCAAATTATCATAATCGGAACAAACGCGAGAAAGCATTAGAAATAATTTGCGAACGGTATAAAAATATAACGCAACAATCATTGACACCAGAAATTGTAAAACAAATAATTAATCATTTATATTCTCAATATTTATCAAATAAAGTCTCAATATTATTAAATAAAATGAAACAGTTAAAAGCAAATGGTGTATGTTCTCATGATGTATATAAACCATCATGGTGGCTTTTTGAAGAGATGAGTTTCCTAGATCCATATATCGCACAAAGAAAAGGAGAATCTTCATTAACAGTGAGTAATAAAAATTCTCAAATATTAAATAATATTTTAATAAAATATTTATTAAAATTATTTTATATTTGCAGATTTCAAAAACTCAGTCGAAGGATACAGAATCTGTTAAAATGTATGATGAGGACAATGACGATTTAGAATTTTTAGATAATAAAAATAATCGACAAGCAAAAGGTAATAATTAAATAATTACAAATTAAATATATTACATAATTAAATTTCTATACTTAATTATTTTTCCTCTTTGTATAGAAAATGTTTGTCGAAATATACAACCGAATGCATCATGCAGTTCTCCCACCAGACCACGTAGTGCAACACCATCAAACAGAAAAAAAGTCAACTGTTTTGTCGACAGTCTTGACGAACTTCTTACTTGTGACATAGAAGATTATTGGAAAAATGCTATCAATGTAGTTAAATCAATGGGAATGACTGAAGAGATGGAAGATGAATTAAAACATTGGATTTTATATATAGAAGGCAAATTAAGGAATAATCCACATCTGAATAATTTAGCAGCTGTACAAAGAAAAATTATTCAGTTGTTTCATTTTAACAATTTTTTAATTTTTATAAACAATGCATGTCCTTATAAACAATTTATTTATCTTTTAAATATTTAAATTTTACCTTTAAGTAATCTTTTCGAAGATTCTCATATAAAACGCGACAAGTTTCAAGAATTATGCGAGAAATTATACATGCTGAGATTCTTGTTGAATATTCTAAACTTCTATAACTTTCACTTGTAGCCAGAAATCTCAAAGTAAGCGATAATCGTTCTCTAGGAGAATATATTGGGTGCGTTCCCTTTAACGTTCGCAACGATCGCGTGTATCATCTCATCCTTATTTAATATTCGATTACAAGAAGGACAAAATAATACTCGCGAACGTTAAGTGGAACGCACCCATTGTCTCATGATGTGCTGCGTTCGGAAATATCACTCGAGTACCCCCGTGTATCGTCTTATCCTTGTTTGACATTGAATGAATAACAAGGATAAGACGATACACGGGGGTACTCGAGTGATATTTCCGAACGCAGCATTAGTATTTTGTCGTTGAATGTATGATGTTCCCATTTCTATAAGTCGATCAAATAAATCATTTCTCATTCTGAAGAATGTTTCAAAACATGCATTATTCTTTCTTCTTAATTCCTCATGTGCAAAATGAAGTGTGCCTCGTAATTGAAAATTTCTTCGATGAATCCTGTTGAGTCCAAATTGATCTACATTGGTGTTTTCGTTGATGATTTCTCATTGATTCTTCCTTTCCTTTTCTTTCTACTACTTTAGTTATTAAAGCGATAGCGATCAATTTGTTAAATTTCTTACGTAACATTATATTAAAAAATCTAAAAATTGTGTGAAAAAATTACAATATTTGTTTTTTGAAGAAAAGTAAAGGCCATCACACTTACAAAAATTTTAGTAGTATTCGTAAGGTCTTAAGCAAATCGACCAATCACAATCATGGGCCTTCTACAATAAGCCATTACTTAAGTTTTAAGTATTAAATCATAAGAAATTTACCAATCACAATCGAATGTGAGAAGAATAATCGACTGTGAGTGGTCAATTTCTTATGACTTCATACTTAAAACTTAGGTAATGGCTCATGGGCCTTCTACAATAAGCCATAAGTCATAAATCGGAAGTAAGAAACTAAAAATTGACGACTGTGATTGATCCATTTCTAGCTTATGACTTATGACTTATTGTAGAAGGCCCAATAGAGTTGCAATTCGTAAGCCGTAAGAAATATGATAAAAATAATCGACTATAATTGGTTAATTTCTTAATTCTGAATTATGACTCTATTATGTAACAGGCCTTAGACCACGATTACATGCATCCGTTTTTTATCGTAAAAATTTTCTAAGCTTTAGCTGTAAGGGTATATCCACACAAACTTGCATAGCTGCATAAACATATGCATAAAGAAAATAATCCAATTTCATTTTACGTGCGTCTTTTGACTGTGTTCGGATATGCACTACCACTACTGAAAATCTACAGTATACATAACGTACACTACAGATTTTCAGTACTAGCAGTGCATATCCGACACGGCCTATGTAAGTTTTGTGTGGATATACCCTAGGGCGACTGTTACCAACGCCGATTAGTCCATTGGAATTGACCAATCGCATTTATCATTTAGTTTTGACGACAGACGCGATTGGTCAATTCCAATGGACTAATCGTCGATTAAGTCAATCGGCGTTTGGTAACAGTCGCCCTTTTAGGTTTGCTCCGCCAGGATTGCACCTGGGTATCGATCATGAAACTTTTTTCCTAGGATGAAAAATGAAAAGTAAAATTTTTTATCATCGAAGTTAATGGAGAAAATTTTCACTTTTCACTTTTTATCCTAGGGAAAAAGTTTTATGACCGATACCCTGGGTTCTAATAAGGGCCAATCCTGGTGCTCTTATTATCACAAACACAAGCTACCCATTTTCAACGGTACGATCGGTTTTCTCTGCAGTTATCATCTCTATTGATAATTAAACTCGGACGATAACATTAAAATTACAGTTTTTATGTAAAAATCGAACATTATATACATATATAATATTAAGTTTTTAACATATTTACATGTCTACGAAATTAATAAATCATAAAATTAGTACTATCTACTATATTATTATTAGCTTTTACTTTTCTTAATTATACTTAAAATTTTAACAGTAATGCGAACTTACATAAGACCGGTCATCTTTAATAGTACCTTGTCGGTGGTATCTGTAAAATAGAAACACGTAGACATTTTCAACGAATGGAAATTAGAGTAATGTTTTAAAAGAATCACTTGTAGTACGACATCAATAATTAATTAACCCCAACTGTATTTTTCTGTAATGCCCTTAGATAAAATGTCAAGTCAAACCATCTTACATTTGTATTGTATACAATGCATACGTACATGCATACATATGTTCGATCAGTCCAATTGGCCTCATAAACATTAGATTTAGTAGGCCTTACTACGGACGAAGGTACAATTGGAAATCTTATGGTAAATAAAGTGCTAAATACAGACGATTAATAACTTTATTAATCGCGTTGTCAATATGGCACCAAAATGAAATGTGACTTTGATTGGGCATCTCCTAGGCATTGAACGATCAATAAGGATGTCACTGAATTATTCGCTACACGATTTAATCTTAATATCACAATCTTTACATCCGACACTTTTAAACTTATTCTGTCAAATGTTTTGTATCTCATTCATGCTGCTAGATTAGCTACATTATATGCATATCTTGCACGCTTTTCATTCTTTAAGCTTTCAGTCGTCTCCATTAGAGAAACTTTGTAACTGACACAGTCAGTGAGAACAATAAAATTGCGACACAATTAACAAAATCACGATGGCTTGCAGGATGGAAATCTTTTAATACTAATGCATGAAATTGGCTTACGCCATCTCCGTTTGTTTTGACTGTTTGTATTGCATTTGGTGTGATGACTGTTACACGTAGTTTTCCTATCTTCACTAATATGATCCAGTTCTTGAAGTCTTCGTTCTTCTAAAAAAAAAGGAAATTTTCATGAAATTCTTGTTTTATTAAAAGGCAGTTAGTTTAATCACATTGAAATTTTGCATTGCTGCCGTTACTGGAGAATAAATTTTTAATTAAACTTATTTTTTAAAAGGAAAAATACATATATATCGGCATATGTGTAATAAACCTACCATTCAGCTGATGTTCCGTATAGTATATAGGATTTTCATCGACTCCATAATGATACTCCATCAAATATGGCAAAACAGTCATACTGTGGCAGCCATTGCTTTTAAGAGGAGGTATAGGTACTTGTTGTTGTGTTCTAGGATGCTCACACATGGTCCACGCGTGTCTTTTTACCTGCTGCAAAGTGAATCTCTTATCCGCATCTTTCTGCAACATTCCCTCTATGAGCGACTTTAAAGGCTCTTCTACTTCTTTCGGTACAGTATATTCACCCCTTCCAATGTTTTCATATAATTTATATATGTTATCTCCCTCGAAAGGATATAAACCCGTGGTTATATTATACCTGTAAAATATAGATACATCATTCTGACCTTTAGATAATGTTGTGTACAAGTGTTACTTACAATGTAACTCCACTACTCCATATATCTACTTTAAAACCTGAGAAACTTTCGCAACCATTTGCGATTTCTGGTGGTTGAAATGCTGGAGAGCCTTGACCTATTGTACATGTATCGTCTTTGGAAAACATGTCTAATGCCTAATACAGTAGAGATGCATAATCACAAATAGGAATAAAGCACACAGTTGCAATGTATGTTTGTATCGTATTTGTAATATTTTCTAAATAAATATACTGTGTTTATCAATACTTTTTTCGCCATATTATAACTCTATCGATTCTTATAATTAAATTAATAAAAAGTTTGAATAAAATAAAGAGATGAAAGAGCTTGTACCTCTGCAACACCAAAGTCACTAATCTTCAAGGTACCATCTAAGGTTAATAACAAATTTCCAGGTTTAATATCTTTGTGGACTATTCCCTTACTGTAAAGATATTCTAAACCATCCAACAATTGACAGAAGTAATCATGTGCCTGCCAAAGTGGAAGTTTCTTGGTAGGTGTGCTTTCCAACATATCCTGTAAAGAATCTAATAAATAGAAATCTAATTGTTGTTAATTCATGCAAGCCATTGTTACAGATGTCAAAATCGAAAAGTTTAATACAATTTAAACTTTAATATAATTTAACTTTTTTCTCATTAAAATGTCATTATATGTTTTGTAACACAATACATACAATGACATCACAAAAATTATCGTAAGAAAATATTTGTAATAAAGTAATAATAACTTAGATATATTATAAATTATTTGCTTGCAATTTGATTGGTTTTAAGACATACTAATTTAAATAAAAATATAAAATACATCTTTAATAAATTAATTACAATCGTTAATATTAGCATCCAGTATTGTATCCTTTAAGTCATACAATATTTATTAGCTTTTACATAATCAATATAAAATGGATATAATATGAAATCAAGCAACTTTCTTGTATTATATAGTACAAAGTATAACTTTCTTTCGAGATATTTACATATAATTATATGAATCAAATACAAAAAGTATAAAATAATCCTAATCAAATGTAATACAAAAAATATCCAAGAATACACTATTTGCAATGTACTTAAACTCCCTATCACTGAAAAAATATATAAATCTTAAGATTTATGGATAACACATAAGTACAGTAGATACAATGTGTAACCTAAAATAAATTTGTTTCTTTTGATAACTAAAATAGAATAGACAATGATTTTATAGAAATGTTAAATTGATTACATCCTGAATTATTTAACTCATGTAAAATATATATCCAAATTTGTATTGTGTATCTAATAAATTGAAGTAATAAAAAACAATACTTGTATGAAAATTTACCTGTAATCCACATACACAAAATTCCATAACTAGATACATCTTTTCTTTTTCGTCACTGTATAAAACATCTACAAGATTTATTACATTTTTATGTTTTAATATTCTTAACAATTTTATTTCCCTGTAAAATATTAATTATTATTAAAACAGACACGAGAAATACAAAATATCCCAACAAAAAAACTACCTCAATATTTGTACACGATAAAAAATTTATTTATGGTATAACGCATATAACATTTATAAAAAAAAACACATTTGTCGTACACACCGTTGAACGTTTTGTTCCCCATTCGGTATCCTTCGAAGTTTCCTTTTCTTCAGTATTTTTACCGCCCTGCGACAAAGCGTTTGCGAATCCAGTACTTCTTTCACCTTTCCATAACTACCTTCACCAAGAACGTCACCCATGACATATTTACCGATAAATTTACATTTTTTTCTTTTTTCTTCGTATATAATTTGATCAGAGTCGACTCTGTGAAAAAACATGTTAACCTCGTCCAAGTCATAGTTTGGATCGTCATTGATCCACATAACCGGTTCGATATCACGCAATATATCATTTTCTACTTCTTCCTCGTCAGGATCGCATATTGTTATTTTATTGTCCATTTTTACTCCGTTAAAGAGTTTATAAACTATTAGGATAGAAAGATCACACGAGTGATTTAACCTAAAAATACAACCGGCACGATCATTGTTATGAACACTGGTGCCACTGATGGTAGGAAGGTGGGCGGGGTGGAAGGGCGCAGTGTTACCAGATTGAGGACGCGGTTCATGTAGAAGTCGCGCATGCTCATGTGCTCTCGATACTGAAACGCGAACGCCATTTTCTGAGCATTTTCAAATATGCGAAACATACTGGAATATACCTGATGACATTAATCGCTTTTATTTCGAACAGATAATACACAAGCGTAAAGAAATGACGCTTTTGACGTTTATACGTCTTCTTAAAACCAGTATTATAAATCTACATTTTCAAAGAGATTAACAAGTTCATATAATTTTTATTTTTATTAGTTCATACAAGTTCATAAGTCCATTTTGGAAAAACTCGTTTGTACAAATTCATCAACACTGTATCTTGAGATTTTAGTTGACCACTGAAGATGCATTTCATATGCCCATGTGTACCTATAACATAAAATCGGAAGCATGTATATAAATTAATAAGTAATAGTAAATATATAAATGCAACAAATAGTATTAAATGGTGTAATCGTTTGGTAATCAATTATCAATCAATTATTTACCAAGAGGTTCCTTTATGTGGCCTCTACGTCCATATTTTGTTCTCAATTGGATTGGCTTGAACCATTCGATATCCTCTCGGTGAAAGAACATAAAACGTAAAACCACTGATCTCTTATTTACTTTATATGGATGACCACTCAAAACAACTCGTTTTAAGACAATTCTGTTGGGATTACAAGATAACACACTACCAGTTGCAATTAATTCCTAAAATGACAATGTTATTTGAACTTGACAGTAGCACATTATATTTCATGCTCGTATAGTACGACTTTAATACAATACTAATAACACTGCAAAAAATACATACAAGTTTGCCACTTTTACTCTCGACGTAACAAAGAACTGGACATGGTGAAAAAGTAATAGGAGCGTACATACTTGCCACAACAGTAGTTTCAGGATGAAAGTATCTCTCGTACTAAACATATTTATCATAATAAAACATAAATTTGTAGACGAAGTAACATAATGTTTCTTTACAATACAAAACATATTTCGCATATATAAAATAAAAACGCATTGACTTACCTTATGCTTAGTACCATTTGTATGTTGGCTGAATATTGGACATGTTGTAAATCGTCTAAATCCGCACTGAAATATCAATCTTTCCTTCGACTTGATTGGTTGCGTGTAATTGCTTGAATGGTTCAACACAACATTTAAAAGAGACATTTTATGTTCATATGGAAGTAAAGCGACCACTATTAATGGCTTATTTTCTATTATAGCAAGTGTCTTGAAAGTTTCTTTGCTAACGCGAGCGATACAAACTTGTATGTAACATCCTGGCTGAAAGCATACAAATATATAAATACATATACATATATCTATAGTGTTTGGTAAAAATTGTAACAACGTTTAAGGGCAGATTCTTAAAATCATTTTGAGAAAATGCTTGAGAAAATTCAAGAATGTTGGGACTATAATATATATAGTTCTTCATTTATAAACATTTAAAGTTAGCGAATCATATCGCCTAATGTTCGAGCATTTAAGTCTGGTTGTACTATGTAATAAAATGCCAATCGTAAATTAAACGTGTAAACTTTAAGACAGGTATGATTCACTAACTTTAAATGCTTATAAATAAAAAACCAGTCTCAACATTTTGATATTAGAATTTTTCATTTGCTACACATTTCATGTGACTGCTATATATATATAAAAAAAGGACAGTCAAATAAAATGTAGTGGTAATAAAACGCACGCGCGAACGCGCATACAAACTGTGATAACCATTTAATGCAAGATGAATACTGAAAAAAAAAATTGTCAATATTTACCATGACTCCTTCGATATCTTTACATTCTTTGTAAATACGTTTTCGTCTGCGATCATAATCAGCGAATTCAATTATTCGAGAATAATCAATTGGAAGATTTTCCTTTGGATCCCATGGACTAGTGCGGAACGATTCAAGACCTCGATATTTTTGATATCTTATTTTAGCCAAGATATCCTGAGGTGTATCTACTTCATCAGGAAATTGTGCATCCAATTTTGCTTCTGTATTTTATTAAAATATTACTAAAACGATAATGAAAGATGGTACATTATATATGTACTATAATACATATAATTATAGTGACCTTTAAAGTTTTCCATGGCTTGCTTTTCTTCAATCATATCAATATCTTGATCGTAACGTTCTTCATCCAGAGGAGCTTCCGATATCGTAATAGTTTCATATTGTTCGTCATCTTCCAGATTTTCACTGCTAGCTTCAGATTTTGCCTCTTCCACATCCATGTTGTCTTCTGACTCATTTTCTGAATATATACCCAGGTTTTCTATACATAAAGGAACATATATAATTTTAATACATATATTTTTGAAGTAGGAGATTAAATAATTTCATAAGAGGAAAAAAAGAAGTAAAACATGTAAACCTCCATCTTCATCCGGTATCCATGCAGCTTGATATTCAGAGGTTCCTTTTGGTACAACTTTTACAATTTTTCTATTTCTATTTTTTGCTGCTTCAGCCAATTCCTCTTTCGTAGGCCATGTTTGTTCAGCATCCATTGGATCAGGAATATATTCGCTCTCAAGAGATTCCTACAAATTTTAATATTTTAAACTGCATGTACTGATATTATTATTATTGCTCGAAGTCACATACAGATATATTAATACACAAATCGTACATAAATAAATTATTACAAATAATTTTGACAAATCTTTATAAATGTATGTGGTTTCTGATAATTTTTAACTTTCTGCCTCTCTTGCTGCTAATATAGATACTGTTAAAATGTTTACTTTTAATACTAAAAAAATAGTAAGAGAATTAACAATACTTTTATTTGAGAATAGCAACATTTAGGCCCAAAAGATATAAATATCATTAATATTAAAATATGTGCAATAAACCTGCTTTTCTGGATCTGCAGTTAAGATTGCGAAATCATTTTTCCATTCCATTTTATCATCAGAAAGATATTTCTTCTGCTCACGTTCAATTAAATATGGATCCCTCAACATTTTGATGCATGACATTTGAAAGTTTCCAAAACCTGATATATGAATCAAACCATTAACAGATAATGGTGTTGTGCCTCGTAAATATCCACTGACCATGAGAGTTCCAAAGTCAAGAGAATTCTGTCGAGATAAGAATTATGTAGCAATTAAATGACAATTTGATTTTTATACAATTTTAAATATTAATTGTAAATTTTACATACATCATCAGATTCAAAGGAGACTTCCTCAACTAAAAGATGTGGTCTTATGTCTTTGTAAAATAAATTTCTTTGTTTTTGTAATCCAACATGGCGTAACATATTTAAGCAATCAGCTGTAGTATCTAATTCAAATACTTTTTCTTCAGGAAGCCATTTTGAAATTGCACGTTGCACAGATTGCTTATATTCCTGACGTTTCTATTATCATTTAAAATATATTAAACAATAAGTAACATATTTGACACATGTAACATAGAATTTACAACATTTTTATAATAAAAATTAATTTTTATATTCTTTCCAAAGATTTTTTAATTATTATTTGTACTATTGCTTACTTTAATGTGAAGTTTCTGAATATTATGCACTGCAACTATGGTAGAAGGTAAACCTTGAGCAAGACAAGATATAATAATTTCCTTGCCCCAATCATCTATAATCTGCCCTTGCTTATCATTATTTTCTCGATTTGTAATAGAAGTTACAAAGAGTATTGTGGTAGCAATTTTGGCTGCATCTAATATCGCTAAAATATCATCTATTGATGGTACAATAATAGAAAACCGTTGTTTCAGCCTTGGTATACTAAATAAATACAAATTTAAATTTAAATTAATAAATGCTAAATTTTTAACTTATTATTTAATAGTATAGGAAACAAGTTCCTTCTTCCACAGTGTACCTAATATGAATAATCCCATTTGAACTAGTAGCAACATTAGCAGTTTCATCCATCTTAGTTACAAGAGATACAATATTTTTTGTATCTATGTCATTTTGCAATGGTATAACACAGATAAGGATAGGTGCTGAAGAAAAGCTACCAAGATTCCTTTTCTGTGCCAATATTTGTTCACGCTTATTTTTCCTAAGTTGCAACAATTGATTTTTACGTGCATCCTTTTGAAGATTTTTTAAATGTTTATCTAACTTTTTGATATTATGTTTTCCTATACAAGACAAAATAAAATATATTTCTTTTAAAAATCAAACAAAATATATTCCATAAAAGCATTTTTTTTTTTATATTGATATACAAAATTTGTTACTGCATTTACAAAGAAAGGATTATTACTGTTAATTGAATAAAATATAATTTTCTATTACAAAATCTGTCATTACATGTACAGAAAACTTACTGAAATCTTTATTGATGGCACTTTTACTGCGATGTCTTCCAGTTTTGTGTTTTTTTTTAGTTTTTTTGAATGCACCTGGTCGATGTGTTTCTTGTTTTATGCTTATGGTATTCATTGTAAATATTCACATTTGATTACTATGTGCAAGATAGTCTTCTTGGCCATGTGGTTACAATCAGTTGCAATAGATCTGTAATGTATATCAGAGCATGGATGGATCATGGTGGAAGTAGAGTTCCTTACTAGAGGAACTCTAGGTGGAAGTATACAAGGTGAAGTACTTAGGAGTTGCGCAGTGGTAAAATAAACCAACCAATCGCTGTGTGAGCTGAAAGGGAGGAAGTAAACGCGCTTGAGTTGTTTGTGTGAGTGTATGGCGTTTGATAGTGTGTCTCCGTGTGACATACAGGATGCAAATAAACCCGGTTACAACGGTCGCGACTAGAAACGAAACTTATTCATACGGCATGCCTGTGTGTGCGGTTCGACACTGCAAAAATCGTTCAACGGGCTTGAAAGAAAACAATTCGAAATTGTATTTCTTTCCACATGATCCTGATCTTCAAAATAAGTGGCTCGAGGCTTGTGGTCGACAGCTCGAAGAACTGAAAATCAGCACGGGTAAGACATTTATTTACTCGCGTAAATGGGCAAAACCATAACATCATGGTCATTTCATAACCTAGATATCAATATTTGAATTTACGCGGTTTGACATGCGGAAAACAGCTCAATGGCTTATTGGCCGATCAGAAGTGACGTCATTCTCCCCACTTTCCAAGGTGCGTAATGATTCACCTTGTATACTTCCACCATGTGGATGGATCAGAGTAGAATCACAGTGTGGTAGAGTCACAGTATTACCACAGTAGCGCAACTCTATTCATTGGCCCGTATTCAGAACGCACTTTTATCGATAAAAGCGCGCTTTTATCTCTGAAATTCTATAGTATACGTGACGTAAACTGTAGCATGTTAGCGCGCAAACATCGTTGTTAGCGCGTTCTGAATACGGGCCATTATGTGAAGCCAAAATCGTAACTCGTAACTGAGATATACTCACTTTAAGAATTGTTGATCTGACAAATATCGCTGTATCTTGCAAACCGTTGATCCAATCGCTTTCTCACCTTACAGTTTTCGATAGAACTCGTCGAGTACTATACGAAACGCTACTCAGAACTACTCGGTACTCTCAAAAAAATTTTCAAAGATTTCTACTATTTTTTTAAAACTTTATTATATTTCAAAAATGTTTTTTATATATCAAGAACTCTAGGTATTCACAAAATAGTTCTGTTAAGCTGATCAGAACTATGCGATCTTGAATTTCGTTAAAAAGTTAGCACCCCATTTTTAAAAAATTATTAAAAAATGATTATTAA
>NW_017277473.1:349391-350674 GCF_001594065.2 Cyphomyrmex costatus | reverse complement strand
CACACACACACACACACACACACACACACACACACACACACACACACACACACACACATATAAATGTATGTATATACATTTATAAATTACAATATATTAAATTAATTAAAAAATATTTTTAACTCAATTCACAATTTAATTACGACTGATGATGACTCTGTAAAGTCGAAATGTTCCGTATATCAGTGTTATATTATTATAGTAAATTTATATATATATCTAACAACCAGTCTCAATTGTCTTAACCTGGAAGGTTTATTAATTTTAATTTATAAATTACATATTTATTATATAATTTAATTTTGTACTTTTTTATAATCAGATTTCTTTAATGTTTCAATAAATTAACCAGCGATTTATATAATTTACGATTAAATTTCAAGGCATAAGAATCGTCAGGACAACAAGTCACTTGTTGGAAGGCACCCAAAAATGGCTGACTAATTGGCAGACGATTGGTGGATTTCATAATTCGTCTGCAAACGACGCCATTTTTAATACTTTTCTTAGTAGTTTTGCGATACCGACCCAAGCCGGTTGCGCTTCTCTGTTATCTAGGACTCTACTTATAAAGCCAGTTCTACATTAGTTGCAAGCCGATCGCAAGTTCGTTGCGACAGCCAATCTCAGGCTTGCATTTTGAAATCAATGCTTTAGATTGGCTGTCGCAACAAACTTGCGATCGGCTTGCAACTAATGTAGAACCATACTCTGCTTTCCTTTCTGCGATTGTGATTGGTCTCACTGTTCCGTTTTGGTGTAATTTTCGTTCCATGTGACATCACCCTAAAGCTAAGACTCCATATATGCGATTAGCTGCGGCAGAGAGAAACCTGAGAGAGGACATAACGACCTAAAACCTGTAACCACAAAATACTGCCGCGCACTACTGCCCACTGCAAAAGTGGATGTGAACTACATGCCAGATCCACTATTCTGAGGATAACGCATATACTTTTCAAGACTGATGGTAAGTAGATATTCGCGGTTCGTGTAATCGTATTCGCGCTACATAAAATGTGGATCAGAATAAATATTCCTCCCTGCAACTATATGCAGTTTTCGATAGAACTCGTCGCGAACTATAAGAAACGCTACTCAGAACTACTCGGTACTCTCAAAAAATTTTCAGACGTGGGATCCCGAAAAAATTTAAAGTAAAATTTTTTGGGAGTACCGAGTAGTTCTGATCGGAGTTCTGGACAGTTCTCGGCGAGTTCTGTCGAAAAGTATTAGGGCTCAAAGCGATTGGACCAACGGTTTCCGAGATATACTCACTTTAA
>NW_017277473.1:275598-342536 GCF_001594065.2 Cyphomyrmex costatus | reverse complement strand
ACAAACGAATGCAATAATGATTTTACCAATATTCGCATTTAAGGTGCCAACTTCACAAAGCAGCTCTGTAATGTTGAAATCTCTAAATGCGAATTAATTGCCGGGATCATATATATGTATATATAACTTATTTAAAATATAAACACGCGCGATATATTTTAACATATTTGTAAAAAAAATGGGTGTAATATACATCTTTAATGTTAATACTTTTAAGCTTAATAATAAACATCACGCGCATGGAAGTAAGCATACATATATGTAGTTGCAGGGAGGAATATTTATTCTGATCCACATTTTATGTAGCGCGAATACGATTATACGAACCGCGAATATCTACTTACCATCAGTCTTGAAAAGTATATGCGTTATCCTCAGAATAGTGGATCTGGCATGTAGCTCACATCCACTTTTGCAGTGGGCAGTAGTGCGCGGCAGTATTTTGTGGTTACAGGTTTTAGGTCGTTATGTCCTCTCTCAGGTTTCTCTCTGGCTGCGGCAACGCATGCGGTGACCAATCAAAAGTCAGGCGCATGCCAGACTTCTGCCGGATGCGGCATGCGCCTGGCTCCTGATTGGTCACCGCATGCGTTTGTTACCGCAGCTCACCGCATACATGGAGTCTTATATTCTCTGTTCCTGTTTCTATTTTCTGTTCTTAGAATGCAGTTACAATAGAAGAAATAAGGAATAAGAGAAATTTCAACTTATCAGATATTATATACATTGGTATACATAGTTTCTGATAGGCTAAAATTTCTTATTGTTTCTAATTCCTTCTGTGACTGCACCCTTATTTCTTGATTGTGCGCAGTCTCTAAATTTACACCATTGGTTTTACTGCGCGTGCAATGGGAACTGTGGAATGGTGGGAAAAAAAATCTCCAAAAATCTCTCCATCTGGTATCACTGGTTAGGTTCGTCTCCGAACACGAATACGATGCTCGATTTTACATTTACCGCATGGTATATAGCGTAAAATCGTGTTTTTCGTATAAATATAGTTTTTTAAAAATAAACATAAAATTTGCTGAACTGTGACTATAAGCAACCATTGTGAAAAAGTGTATCTCTTGGTGAATGTGAGTAATGTACCGACTGTACCGACGTCTGCTAACATTCGATACGTTTTAGGTTATAACATTTATTTAAGCTAAATTGCTCTCTTGACAATGATTATTTAATACGAATGTATCTCGACAATGCGAAACAGTTGTTCTTGTGCTATCGAATATTCCTAACTTGTAGATTAATGGATATTTAACGTTCTCAACGAATTACTATGGTTATGTGAGTATTATATGTGTGCATGTATATATATGTGTATAGTAGACATTTTTTTTTAGAAAACGTATTTATATATCTTCCAATTTCAGTTGACATTATATATCATTATAAATTTGGAAAAGAAACATGATATTTGTAAAGAAATAAGAGCAGGCAAATTATTATTATATAGTCTCACAAAATTTAGCATATGTTACTGTACAATATTTTCCTAAAATGCTAGGTTTTATTATTCATTAATAATCATCATTAGAATTAATAATTCATCACTTAGAAATATAAAAATTTTAATGAAATGTAGCCTTCTCTATTCTTTGTCACTTTATTGAATAGTTGACACTTGTAAATGGCATTGCAACATCTGATTAATATACTCATTTTGTTTTGTCTCTAGAGAGGTAAATCAATATGGCAGAACAACAACAAACTTCTTCTAGTTTCAAACACATGTCTTTGGATAAGATTATTGAAGCTATGACTCCAGATTTAGAAGGTTCCAACGGTCATTATGCTCAGTTTAATGTTCCTTCGCAACAAACCACTTCTCGTAATTGGGGAGATTATGTACCTAGACAAACCAGACATCACATCACTGGTCAACCCACACATTCTAATTCTGGAATACAACCTGTGACACCAATGACCACGTCTCTATATATGCAAGATATGTCCAGTTATGACACTGCAACAACTGATTCAATATATTTTCCATCACAAACAACAGTAAATCATCTAGGCATTAATGAGAATAATGATTTAATTGGTACCATTGATGTCGGAGGTGGTAACTATATTAATGTTATTTATGGAAATGCTTCTCAAATTATGGCTGAGCAATGTCGTCTTTCAAATATGACATCTTACTCTAATCAAAGTATCGTTAATCAGGAGTATGGGCTTTTCAATGATCAACATATGACTGTACCATCTGAGTTGCCAAGTCAAAACTTTAATGGAAAACAGCTAATTGACAATCTAGTTGAAAATTGGGTGCCAAACCAATCTGGTACTTACAGTCCATTTGGAGGATCTCCCAATATCACACCTGTACCGCAAACTGTACGCGATATAAGAGAAAGCGAAGATTTACCCACTAGAAATATATCGGACTCTCAACACAAAAAGCCAAGAATGGTAGCTGAAGTGAAGCCTATGCGACCATCTTATTCTGATGTTTTAACGAAATCTGTACCAACTCCACCATCTCCATTAACGATTCAGCCTATAAAACCAAAAATCGAGATAACAGGCAAGAAAATCTCTAATAAGAATATGAAAACTAAGAATAAACCTACTCTGTTGAAGAGACAGAATTCGTCTGGTAGTGATGATCACAATTCTCCGAAAATGCAAATTCCTAAAAAAGTTTTCGAAAAAAATTCTTCCAATCTTCCAAGACGTTGGGTATCACTAGACAACCTTGGTTCACAATCTGATTCTCGTCAGATAAATACATTTGATAGATCCGTTCAATTTTGTTCGGAAAAGAAGAAATCTGATAAGAAATCGTCTAAGAAAGCAGAAAAGAATGAGACTCTCAATAATACCAAGATACAAAATAATAATCCTAAAACTGCAGGAAATATTCCAAAACGTCCGATACAGATAAATAATAACTTGAATACAATTAATACATCCAGTCAGACAGTCTCATCTGAAAGAATAGAAAAGAATCAACAAATTATTAATAAAGGCATTAAAGAGGATAAAAAGACAGTTAAGGAAAAGAAACGTTTTCAAATTGAAAAAGCCCAGCAACAAATTAAGAAGGGACAAAGAAATAGAAAGAGAGACAATAAAGAATCTTCTATTAAAGATTTATATAAAAATTTAAATAAATATGCGACTCGTTGGAGCAAAATTCTATTGAAAATCTTTTATTGGCTATTGCATTTAATCTTTGATGTAGTTAGCATGAGCGTCAACCTGGTTATTCAACTGTGAGTACCGACATAAACATTTAAATATTAGATTCTCTCTGGGTGATTTTTATTTGATCACACAAATCAGTACAAGTATTGTCCTGTTCTTTGTTACTTATGGAATGTCAAGAAAGATAGGAGAATGTTTTATGTTGATTTGTGTTTAAATAAAAAGCACTCGCAGCTTTGTATATAAGTTACTTTCAGAACAAAGTTTCCATTTTTAATATTTTTCAGTGGTAAATGCGCTTGGTATCATACTATACTTTATTTGAAGTGTTGGTGGATATATGTGGCTGTGACATTTTGTAAAATTCATATTTTCAATGCTATTGGTAAACAATTGGACAATTGGCTCGGTAGTAGTAAATTTGCGTTTTGGCGAAAGATAAATACTAAGAAGAACGAAGAGAAAGAAGATAGTGGTAATTGGATTCATGGTGGACTAGAAACTAATATTGCGTTACCTAGCACCGGTGAGGAAGCCATGAAAAGATTATTAGCATGCAAGGGAAAGGATCCTTACAGCATACTCGGTGTTACGCCTACGTGCTCGGATGACGATATTAAAAAATATTACAAGAGGCAAGCTTTCTTAGTACACCCGGATAAAAATAATCAGCCAGGGGCAGAAGAAGCATTCAAAATATTGGTACATGCCTTCGATATCATTGGGGAACCGGTAATAAAGCTTTCATTTCTTATAATTTTTTTGTAACAGATTGATAATGAAAATTAGCAACATCTATTTTTGATCTATATAAGATCACCACGCATATACATTTATTAACGTTGTGTATTATTTTAGGAACGTAGGCAAGCATTTGATCAGACTAGACAAGTCGAAGCGGCTTGGGGTGATCTAAGCGACTTGCTATCTCAACTTCATCGAAAGATGGAACAAGCAGCAAATACAATAAGGTGTACAAATTGCGGTTTGAGACACAAACGTATCCCAACACAACGTCCTTGTTATGCCGCACGATTTTGCAATCAATGCAAAATACGTCACAGTGCGAAAGAAGCGAGTACCGCGTTTATTTGTATATATTTATCAGCTGTCTTTTTTTTTTAATTAATCGTTTAAATTGTGTCCATATAGGGTGATATATGGGCAGAATCTCGTTTAATGGGTTTCCTATGGCACTACTACGCGTGCATGGAAGGAGCCGTGTATGATGTGACTGACTGGGCAGCTTGCCAAGCTGGGAATCTCAAACATCTTAGAGCGAATACACATGGTGTCCAATATAGAATCGTCTTAGGACAAAGATTACCGACTCAAACACCCAATAGCGGTAAAAAGCGGCAACAAATAGATCCCAATACAAGGTACATTTTAGGCGATTGATTTTTATCGTCATGTGTGTTCTTAAACTTAAATATTGATTCAATTCTGAGAAGCTCTTGAGCTTCTCTTTGAGTGTGTATATTTAAAATGAATATATATATATGTGTGTGGTGTGTGTGTATATATATACATATCTTTTTTTATAAAACAGCGAAGCGGATTTCGAGGATTTCCTAAACAATCTCTACAACCATAGTAAATGTACTGGCGTTAATACATCAGAGGATCAAAATTCTTTCAGAAGCGATAGCAGACGACGCAAAACTAAGCGTAAGAAGTAGATAAATAGCAGTAGATGAACAATTGCTAAGCGTTTGACATCGTTGTTGTATAATTATAGAGTGCGTATTATATTAGCGCATATTATATGCAATCTTAAATTTACATTAGCCTTAAACAATTAACCTTAGCATATAGATGTTATAAATATTCATAAAACATTAATATCTGTGACTGATACACAATATGAGATTATGAGAAACTGTGTTCACGATGAACTTACATGTGCTACAAAACATCATATCGAGTAGACTTGCACGTTACAAAGAAAAAAAAACTCGAGAATAATAGGAGAGTATCACCGTAGTAACTTTTTAAACAACAGATGCATTAAACAAAAACATTCAGTGCGATATTTTATAGATTAAAATAACAAAAACATGATTCTCTTTAAGATAATACATAGAGATGCCAAATAACGATCATAGAAACAAAATATTGTATGCGTCGCAAAGCTAGATTTGAACATAAAAATTTTTATATGCATTTAGACAATTTGTATGCTATAATCTTGTGTTCTTCCAGAAAAAAAAAACTATATCAGACTACATATTATAAAATCAAGAAGTTTTACTTTATTTTGTTTTATTTTTTATAATATTAACTTCATCATTGAAATAAGTCGTGATTTCTAAAGAATTATATATAGTAAATGCAAAAAGTATTTATACAAGGGAGATACTGATTAAAAAACCTTATTTCTAGAAAGTTAACATACTAATTAGCTATTATATAATTTAATAATAAAGATTGAGAAACAGATCGTGCAAATCCATTGTACGTTTCTCAAAATTATTTTATCTAAAAATATATAATTAAAAATACGTATTGTCAATAAAAAAATAAATACTATTTAAACGCATAAACAGTATTTGTACAATCGAGAAATTTACCTTCTAAAATTATGAATATATTTATTTTCGCAGAGATTTTCTATATATTTAGGACAGAATATATTCATTGTTAATAAATTACAATAGTCCTTTTCAATAAATAAAGTTTTTTAAAAATTTTACATACAAACATTTTTTGCATTTACTGTATATATGTCATTTATAATTTAAATCCCGAATTGGCAGATGTGAAAAAGACTGATTTTTCTCTATTTTTGTTACTTATGTAAGTTATACATATATCTATATACATATACGTATGTATACACATATATATGTATATAAATATTATTTAGGAAAACATTTCTAACGATATACTCTGCTATACGTGCAAATAGTTTGATTTCTTCAAATGATCCTAGCATCCTAATTCTCATTCTCTTAATATATTTGTACACATGTGTATTGTATACTTCATGTATGTATACATAAAACTACTAAATCTAAATCTATATATATGTATATATATGTATATACATATATATACAGGGTAAAAATTTCAAACGAAATGGGATAAATATTTCGAATATAGAAGATATGGAAAAACAAATAAAAGTTATAAATTGAAGAACAAGTGGTAAAATTAATTTTATAAAATTACTTTCGAGATCATTAAAGTTGTTATTTTGAAAATAAAATTTTTACATAATATGATTTCTTTAATTATTCTGTATACAAAAGAATTAAAGTGTCGAAGAATACAGATGTTGAAAAGTTAATAGTTTTCGAGTTATTCTACATTTTATTTTGGCCATGTATTGACATGAAATATTAAATACCTTGCAAACCGTTAACTATTTTGATAATTGTACCTTAATACTTTTACGCATAGAATAATGAGATGAATCAATTTGTATAAAGACACTTAATTGTTTATTTAAAAAATGATGTATTTTGCAATACACAACGACATATTTTTTATCCTATTGTGTTTGAAATTTTATCCTGTATACACGTATACACACAACACTAAAAAAAATAAAAATAAAATATTATATACATATGTGAGTACGTATGTATGCAATAATACATTGTAGAAGCTGCAATTAGCTGCGGCACATAGAAAGTTATAGACTTCGTTAAGAACATTAAGAACAGTGTGGATTGCAAAGATTTTATTCTGAAAAATGCTTTAGAAATAGTGCAGTAAAAATAAAAAAGCAATAAACATTGTTCATTTCATGAAGTGATCACACATTGTATATGTATACATTAATATACAGAATATTCTTACTTCATTCGTGGAGACTGAATAAAATTCTCATTCTGAATTTATTTCAAGTTTTCGCATCTGTTTTAACCATACACGCGCAAATAGTAAAAATTATTCATTTCCATTTTGCGTTTATTTTCATTCCGCATAGTCAAGTAGCGAAATGTAAAATAATAGGGTAGCAATATAGGAAAAGTTATGAAGAATTAAAAAAAAAAAGAATAGGAAAAAAGAACGAAGAAATCTGCAATATAATTGCAATTATTTGACAAACACTTTTATGAGTTTTAACATATAAATAATTTACTACATACTTTTCCTTTTGTAAAGCGTTAAATACACACATACATAAAACAATCTGTTGTGTACCAATGAAAAATATAATAAATGAATTTCAAACTAAAATGCCGATTTTTTATACAGTACATTTAGTAATGCTTTCAGAATGTGAAATATGTTTATATATGATGTAGTTGAAAATATAAAAGATATTCAGTAAGGAACAATCAATTTTATTGGTAGATGAAAAACATTCACAAATATTTTCCTACCCTTGCGAAAATAAAGCGTAAGAAATGTAGGTTGAATGTAAAGGGAGAGTAATAGAAGCATAATCAAACATTTTAAGGAGCGTAAGTTGAAACAATGGAATGTAAGAGTGTTAAAACACTTTGTAAACGTTTTATATTTCATTTATATTCCATTGTTTAAATCTACACTATTTAGAATGTTTGCTTACATTTTTGTTACTATATTGTCCTTTACATTCAATTTTTGTTCCGATTTGTATTTTTCGCTAGGATAGTTATTACATAGATAAATATTATATTCAAATATTTATATTCTTATTTATACAATATAAAAAATATATACAGTATAATAGATCTATTGCAATAAGCAACAGTATTTAATGCTCGCAAACATCATTGTCTTTATGATTGTATCAAAAATAAAAAACATTAATTTTTTCAATTCTATAACAGCAGATATTAATTGTACAATTAATCGAGCATACCTTCCAAAAATACAAGTGCATCCACATTATCAATGGCATTTTCTACATCATGTTTTTGCACAGTCCTTTTCTTTGCTTGTGCAGTATATCTATAAGATTCCTTTGCAAGAGATTCAATAAAAAATTCCTATTAAAAGATAGATGATTATTTTAACACATTATAAAATGTATCACGGTTAATTATTTGATATTTACCACTGACTTCGCCATCAAAAACGCAGCCTCTTGATTAACAGAATAAACTTCAGGATCCATTTTAATGATGGTTTTTATTCTTCCCAGGGGTAGTCGTAACAATTTTTCTCGTTGCTCTTCATCACCTGCATGTGAGATATCGTTGACTTCTTCACGTATATCCCGCGGATTTTTTTCATCAACATGGATCTTATTAAGTTGGATCTCTTTGTTCAAATCAGTGATCTCTAGGTTATCCATATTGGTACGTAACGTATAATTAGTAGCTATTTGCAAAAGTAAAAATTTGACATGTTTGAAAAAGTTCAGTTGGTTTTACAAATTTATAACAATTGTTATTTGAAATATTAAAAACAATAATATATATTATAGTAATAAGTACGTATTGAAGCATTCAAAGTCACAATGGGTAAAACTAAAATAAATATGTAAATGATATAATTATATTCGCGGATAATTGTTTAGTTTAGTCACGCTACCTCAAAGATCGATGAAATTGTTCTCAGTCGACGCGTTTTTGTCAGAAACAAAATGTCCGAGAAAAAACGTTGCTGTGCTCCGCGAGCTGAGATATTAATCGTTCAAGTTGACAATTATTGGGGAATCCAGATCAGCTGAGATCAGCTGTGAAATACTGGGTGCATTCAGATTACAACCGCTCGTTGAATTCTTAGCGAGCTCTTTCATTTGATTGGCATATTCCGTTACGTACTAAAATATAGACCAATCAGATGAAAGAACCTACTGAAAGCCGCGTTCCATTTAACGCTTACGGCTTACAACGTTCGTGGAATTATTCCACCGATTTCACGTTGTTTGAATACACCCATTACAACAATGCATTATGCAAGCATGCGTTGGATGGATTGGGGATGAAACACCTTTAGCTTTTAATTCTTACGCAAGAGAGAGGATAGTAAATAAAACAAAAATAGGCAAAAAGTTTTTTTATTGTTTGATTGCATTTTATTTTTTGTGGTTAACATATAATTATTGTTTCGCAAGATTTATTTTAAATTAAAAATATTCTTTGCTTATTTTTAATAAAAGTTGATATTTTGTGAAATGTTATCGTCTAGACGACTCCTTTGTGATTATTTATACTACGAATTATTTAATACTGAATAGCCGTTCAACGGATGCAGTATTATTATATTTACAAGGGAAGTTACCCAGATATCCAATTATAGTTTTAAAAAAATAACAGTTAAATGTATAGTATCCTACTTCCTATTAACTAAAATGAATGTAATTTGCTCGAAAAATTATATATACAAAGATGGATTTAAAATTCGCAAGCGGCTCCGAAGCGAATGGCACTTATTTTAATAGGAAATAATTTTTAACCGTTACATGCACTTTTTCAAAATTAATTGCACATCTAGGTAACTTCTTTCGTTATACCTAATAAACATTTCTTAATTGTTGGATTTTTATTAACATTTCGATTTCAGTAATTTTTGACTTCAAAATTCGTTGCAATATATCTTGAGTAGATTCAGTATTTAAATTTACTTATTAAACACAAAAAAGTCATTATCTTCGATGTCATTATCACAGTTTAGAGAACTTTCATTGGAACAAATTCTTAATAAATCTTCTAAATAATGTTCTGCAATGTTTTCATCATTTCCGTTTAACTAATTTAATTTAAATCTGGAGTGCAAACAGCTGGCAATTATTAATTTCCTTTTTATTGTAATTTTATTGTCCATGACGACCGTGACCTCTAAAAAAGTAACGATATAAGAGTATAACGGAGTCAATTTCGTTACTCGTTACAAAGAAAATGTAACGTCGCTACTTTTTCGTCATCAGTGAAAAAAAAAGTTACGAAAAAGTAACATCGTTACAAGTAATGTGTTACTTCCCGACTCTGGTACATTCAAGAAGACATTATTATTAGCGCTATTTGTATCATTCTATCTTCATTTATTAGACATAAATCAAGGATAGGTGATACAAATAGCGCGGCTTCTTGAATGCAGCCTTGATGTAAATGGAAAGTAATTAAATTTATTTATCCAAGAATTTTAAACAAGATTAGCTCATTTATTGCTTTGCTGACGCAATTAACCCTGTTTATTATCAAATTTTTCTTACAAATTTTGTATTATTTAATTATAGCTTTAAAAAATTATGTACAAATGAGAACAATTACGATGATTCATCAAGACGTAATCTAACACTTGAATATTAAGGCTGTGTTTTAAAATTTATTGTCAGTATTGAAAGTCTATAGTGCACGTGACGTAAACACTATAGATTTTCATTATTAATAGTAAATTTTAGAACACAGTAGACTCAGACACAATGAAAGGAACAGGGAATAGGATGTAACATGTGTGTATGTGTGTGTGTTTTTCTTATTCAATATTGAAGGAAAGATTGAGTACGGAAATTATTCATTAAATTAACCGATGTTGGTGAAATCGGCTTTAATGATCAACAGATCTTTATTTAAAAGAGTGCAGATATGTAGCTACACCACAAATGAAATTTAAATGATTTGGCTTGTCATAAAGATCTGATATATTATATATAGATATTGTCTTGTAGAAGAAATATTTTGCCCTGAATTTTTGGCTATATTTTGACTTATATTTTATGAAATTACGAAGCCTACTAAAAAATCAAACTTCTATAATTTTGTTCTTAAAACCATTATTATAATAAATAAAATGATATGCACCTTATTTATGGCGTAGATACATGTTTTTACACTGATATTTTATCTTCTAGAAGTAATGTTACATCATAAAATCTTTTTTATTTCTTTTTTTTTATAAAGCTTTGAAGGCGCGTACAGATGAACCGTATTTTGCAAATTGATTCTTGAAAAATTATAATAAATAAAATTATGTGCTCCCCAAGTGCACTATAGAGATCAGGTGAGATATCAGAATGAATTTTTATTTTGTCTTTTTCCCCAAAAAATCGTTCTGTATACACCTCAGGCTTTTTTTTTGCTGATCATGAATATCGCAATTAAATATCGCGATTTATGTAGTATTTTAGCCGCAATTTCAATGTAAAGAAATTTATATGTAAGTATACAGATCTAGTTTATAGAGTGTATTAGTGATTTATTTTAGATTCTACTCTGGCGATCCCACAATCTAGTATCTAAGCTAAGGAATTAAACAATGTATATTTATATATGTACATATATGTTATTGAAATAGACATTATGTAGCCTGCAAGATTTTGCCTATATCTGAAAATGGCTCTTGGTTTAAGTCGACAAAAGTGATTAGGAGAGACCTCTGTTAGAGATAAATTTCTTCATGCTGAAATTACAATTAAAATACCGAGGAAATTGCAATGTAATTTCGATATTCGCAATGAAGAAAATCACTTGAAGATTCGTACAGAGCGTTTTTACTGGAAAAAAGATAAAATAAAAATTCGTTTTGATATCTCATTCAATTTGCATTAAGTATAGTTGAGGTGCAGATAATTTTATTTATTATATTTTAAGAACCAAAGGATGGAAGAAGGAAGAAAGTGTCTTTTGTCATTCCTTTAAGACTTGCCGTTTGGCCCCTACATTATTAAGATTAATTCCGGGGAATCCGAAAATCTAATTTTTCGTGAAAGGGTGGCACCGGGGGGGAAGGGGTTGGCATAAAGACCTGAATGTTGTTTCACTCGAAGTGTACAATCCATCTCCCTACCATCCCCCGTTTAGTATATTTTTGGAACTTGGAAATTGATCGTCCCGTAACTCAGGAGGGATGAGAGATAGGGGATTAGGTATCCTGCCCAAAGTTGGTTGATTCGAGGAGTACTGTAGTTCCGATCAAGAACCACTCGACCGCGGCGGACGCGTTTCGGATCGGGTGCTTTCAATTTAATATTTTTGAAAGTGTTGCCGATTTTGACTGAACAATTGAACCCACAGGGTCTGGTGCGTGTCCGCGAATTGTGCTCGTCTCGTTCGTTCGTCCTGACGACGTCATAGACTCAGGCGCCCGGTTGTCCGTTCGGACAACGCTATTTTCGCGGGCATTGCATCGTTCCCTTGATCTTGTATGCATTTTTAATATTATAATCATTTATGACGTGATCTGGCCGTATTACCTCCGCATACTTTAGAGGGAGGCAGGAGCTATTAACTAAGAAGAGGAGCACTGTCCAACCGCGTTGAGCGCATGTTCTTATCTGCTCCTGTTTAAGCTTTGTATTCTTGGAACTCGAAATTTTTTGAAATTTCTCTACATAGCAATGCCGATATCCGCGATATTTTGAGAATATCATTGATGATCTTCTGAGAATATGTTCCATAATATTTTGAGAACATATTTCGAATAACGAGACACGACGCATTCTTTCCCAATCTTCAAAACTAAAAAATCGATAAAAATTTCATTATATCCAATCGATAGAGCTCGCCACGAAACGCACTTTGGATGGTTTTGGGACCGATTTTCGGAATTCCTCTTCGAAAGTGATAAATTGAATAACATTCGACCATACCTATGCATTATTCACCAATGTCATGATATATTCATTTCATTAGAACATGAGAAACCTACAAAGCCTGATAGTCAATATTTTGAAGTCGATATTTAGCCGACTATTAAAATAAGGTTACACGACTGTCGGCTTATAATCGTCTTATGTGCCCAATTTCTTCACTTCCAGATAAATTGCGGATAGCTTTATCCAGGAGATATCTTCAATGTATTCTGTGTGTGAGAGATACTTCCTGGATAAACTTATTTAGAGGTGAAGGAATTGAGCATTAGATTTGACATAAGGTACTCGACTACATTAGCTGACTGATTTTTATTTTTCTGTCAAGATCTGAACCCACCCCAACAATCGACTTGGTGCTGTGTGGGAACTGAGAAGCAATATTAGATTAGAGGAAATGTATTGGGCCTCCAATCTTTGAATAGAGAGGTAGTTAATTACTCTTGTAATCATTAAAAACATTCAAAATTCTATGCGTCGTTGATAAGAAAACAATTAATGAACACGAAGAATACGATTATATTCGAGTAAAAACGTGATAAAGCTAATAATTCGACAAAGATTATTTTACTAATTGGAAATTGATTTTCCGAAAGCTTAGCAAACGATGCATATTTCTCCTTACTCGATTTTCACTCTTTAACACATGGTTTCAGAAGCGGGAGCAGGTACGGTACTCAGATTCTTATCACTCGGATTGGTCGCTTCTGAATCGTGTATTGGTGGGCGTGCAAGCGTTTGCTCGATCTCACGGGTGACGCTAATCGTTGGCGGTGGTCGGCGGGGATCCTCCTCGATCGCGGAGGCACGACGCAGCTGGCGGTGTTCGTTGGACATATTAAAGAAATACGTGATATCACCAGCTTCATCCGCATGCATATTTGATGGCTCGTTGCCATTATCATCATCACCGTGATAACGTCGATGAATCAAATCCTCCATCTGCTGATAATCGCATTCTTCCGCGTCACGCAAGTGTTCGTTTTCAATCTGCCATGCCATTTCAGGATTCAACATATCCGATATGTTGCGCATCCGTGATGGCGGCGGTGAGATCGGTGGTGTTCTCGGCGGACTCAATAATCCACAATAACTCTCCAACTCATCCGTGATGCTAGTATATTCGGCGCGCATTGCCAATAAAATCGATCTCTGCATGTTACCAGTGTTCGAAGTGACAGACGATGGAATCACAGCCACACGAGGTTCCGCCCAAGTTACACCCCTCTGTATACACGGCGGTGCAAGCAACATAAAATCATCCGATTCCGATCGAGTTCTACTGTTCAGCCTGAATGTATTGCGTTCCGCAGAATCTTGTCTGAGTATACGCTCTGTTGAATCTTGTTTGATATCGGAGGACGGATTCTCACTGCTAGCTTCTTTACTAGCCTCTCTACTGACCTCTCTGCTGACTTCTCTACTGGTAGCTTCCATGCTAATTTCTCTACTTACTTCTCGGCTAGTATCTCGGCTCATTCCTATCTCGGACGGTATTTGTTTCTTGTCAGTTGTTTCGCTTTCGAAAATATCTTTACTGCCATCTGTTTCTAAGCTCTTAGTTATTTTGACATCGTCTTGATCATGAGCGTGAATGCTTACGGAAGAGTCGTGTCTACTGAGATTTTCACGGGAAGTCATAGCTTCGGATATCTTGAGAACATCGTCTATCGGATGGTTAACGTTTAGGAAAGCAGCGTCGGTGAGAGATCGTAGAAATTTTTTACGTCGTGCGACTGTCGACAGCTGTACGTTAGAATCAGCTTCGGACAGAGCCTCTGATCGCTCCGACACCCGACGCTGTCGAATATTGTCAAACGCTCCTAACCCAGCTAGTTCTTCATTGGGCATGTACGTCGCCATGAAACGATGAATTACTCCGAGATGTGCTAAAGTTTGTTGACTCAACTCCTCCAATTTGCGAATACGAAATTCGACAGCCTGTAAATATAAAAATTATATTTGCATCTAAGTATAATGTTAAACAGAAAAGTACAAAAATCGAGAAACGTAAAGTATTCATTAAAAAAACAATATTCAATCGATACGAGAAAAATATATAAAGATAATTTTCGTGTTGTATTTAAAAAAATTCACTGCCAGTGCTAAAAATATAGTTTATATACATTCTAGAAATTCTAGATTTTCCAAGTTTTTTCTAGATTATAATTTTGGTATAAGTTATATACATACCTGAAGAGACACATTCTGATTGCTTTCTTTTTTATTGATGTCCTCGATTTTTTGATGCATATTCTCTACTCGATCTGTTGTAATTTTTACACGCTCCTCTGTTGACATTTGCAACTTGAGTTCTTGCTCACGGAAATAGCCTTCGACGCAATCTTCCTCAAAGTCGTACAGTCGTTCCATGTCATCAGCCTCCAGAAATAATTTCAGCCCATTGTCACAGGTCTCGCCGGTGCCACTCTTACCTTGTGTAATATGCTTCAGAATATATCTCAATAGTAAATATATGTGGCAAATCGTTATAAGCGGTGGCGGCAAAACTGGCTTCTGCTCATATTCCATAACGACGGTAAACCGTTGAAACATCCAAACTTGATGAGCTATAGCATTTACCTCATTGAAAATATTGTTAAAGACCGCAATTAACAGATTTATCAGCAAAATATTGGCAACTAAAAGGTACACGGACATTGCAGCAGGCGTGATCCAACGACCTGGAAGACATTGCACCATTCCCGGTTCATCCCCGCAATCAGGATCTATATTATCCGCGTACACTTCTCCATACAGCATAAAATATGGCTCCATAAATATCTGTAAAAAAAATATAATTATATGTGTATGAACTTTTTTTTAGTAAAAATAGATATAATAAGTAGACTTTTTGTATATGATTATATATATATATATATCTTTTTTATTTATACACATAAAGTAAAAAATGTATACGTGCATCTCGTAGTATGCGCCACTTTGGATCAGCATTAGGATTCAATATAGCTTGCCTAGCTACACCAAAACTCATAAGCACAACTAGTAAAAGCACCACAAAATAAATCATATTTTTAACCATTTTTCCCATCATAGTTACTAAAGGACCTACAAAAATTATTATATCAAAATGCATATTTAGTATAAGTAGTCACATTTAATTGTTTGAACACTGTATATACATATAGTCATTTTACATATCTATACAGAATGATTCAGAAGGCAAGATTAATATACTAAGTGATAGTTGGTGATAGTATTGATCATTTTGAGTCAAATGTTCATATAAATATGTGCCCTATTCCGAGCAGTTTTCGACCTCGATAAGCGCATTGTGAAAACATTGTACAATAATAATATCACAAATTGATGAAATTTTCGCAATAATTGCGCTAAAATAATTTTCTATAACGCAATAGTTTTGTTTCAGCTCAAGCTCAACAAGGTTCATCAGATTTCTATTAGACATAATTTCTTTTTCCTTTTTAGAATAAGGTTTTTTTGAGTTGTAAGCTCTCCAAAATTCAGCGACATAAAATTTGTAATAATTTACTTAGCTTTAAAGCTCTCTCGTCTGGACAAGAGGGGAAAATTCCATGGTACCTTTCCTAAAGTTTCTTGTGTCTCGGGATTAATCCAAAGATCCTCGGGAAAACCACAAATCAAATACTGAGGATGAGACAGTTCCAAAAATTTTATTTCACAAAATTTTTTTTAACAGATTCTTAGTCTTCGATCAATCTTTTAAGTTTATTCTATCCATCTTCGGATGGCCGAACTTTCCTCTTAATCGACACTAATAGCGATATTTGTCTCTATGAAAGCTTGGACTTTTTCTTTTTTGTGGACGAATCAGCCAACATTCGCCTTTCCTCTTCTAACAAACAACAATACTTTCCCTCCGTTCTTTTCAATTAATAAGAAAGTCGAAGATAGTATTCTATTACTTTTATAATAAAAAAAGATTCTATATTGTTTTTTTTCTTTCTCAGATTCTCTAACAGAAAATCCTTTAGTCAATTACCGTCTCTCAATAAAAAGAGTAAGCCTATTTGTACAGAACTATAACTGTGTCTAACTGACTTTCGAATTCCGAAAACGACCTCACTCAGCTTTTTAATTATATCGCAAGGTCTTTCCTAATCACTTTGTAATTTCGGAACCTTTTCCCTCTTTCTTCGCAGATTATGCAATCAGAATTTTTATCTTATATTATATATTAAAAATGATTTGTCATCTAGCCTTTTAATCATAACGATTTTTGATCCGTGAAGACTGTAAATTATATGCTGTTCAACATGACGATAAATCACATCCTATTTTCTTAATGCCAGAATATAGTCACCTTTCAAATTCTTCTTTTCTCCCGGAATGTTACTTCATAGTGAATCTGTTGGTAGACGAAGATTTTGACCGATATGTAATTTTGCAGGAGTGGCACCTGTAGCCTCATGTCTCGATAAACGGTAAGTAAATAGTAAATATATAGGAATTCAATCTTTCTGATTCATTTTTTCCAAAATTTAGATAAAGAATTATTCGATGTTAGCATTCAACATGTCCGTCAGATTGCGGATGCAATACAGTAGTTCTTGTTTTCTTAATTCTCAGTAAACGAGTTAATTCTTGAAAAATTTCCGATTAAAAAAACTCCAAGGAAAACTTTTCTATCCTCACATTAGCTTAAACTGTAAAACTATTTCTTTCTTAGTAGGATACTTTAAAGATTAATAAAGAATCCTGCACAAATCTTACGGGAAATGATTCCAATCAAATTATTTCAAATTTTAATATTTTCTTTTTAGCTCATATCAAGCTGATTAAGAATCCTCATGAGCACAAACTTCGAAATGCCTTAGTTTTTGCTTCAGAACTTTCGGAAAATCATCACATCTTACACGGAAAAATAGTCCAAATAAATCTTTTTTATTAACATTAGTTATAGTTACGAATAGTGTATAATATATCATGAATATATACTGTATACATATATCATGGAAAAAAACTGTAAGACATAATATCATCGAAAAAAGTCATCATATTTTTTTTTCGAAAATATTACGGTATAAAACAATTTCGGAAAAAAGATTTATTTTATTTTCTAATTCCAAGAAGTATGTTAGGATTTTCAAAATAGGATTTTACGAAAATCAAGCACTGTTCGTGAGCACTTTAACTTATAATCAGCTCGTCTCGCAACCTCTTTGGTACGGAGCTGTTATTCGCGGAAGAAATATTATTGGAGAAACTTAGCTGTTGAATCCTCTTTCGTAAACGCTGGAATTCCTCGTTGCGTTGCTGCAAACTCTGCCTCACTCCGTACGCGCTTAGCACGCATCTCACGCATCTCGGATCTATCACCACGTGGAGGGTGGCACAATTTCCGAAGAAGCCTCAGGAATTGAGAACTGGTGTGTTGGTGACTCTGAAATTGAAAGCAAGCGTCTTTTCCTCGTCGTCAGTATTCTGACAAACCCCCAAAATGTTATACTCGCGTCGTGCTCGCAGAATATTTCACTCGCGACGCGCTAGCAGACCATGAACGGTCTCTCGAAGAATAATTCCGGTATTTTAAGAACGAGAAAGTTTTGTTACAAAATGAACACGTAATTAATATAGAGAAAACCGTAACAGTATGAAACAACTGAACACACGTCAAAAACGTCAGTTTTTACAGTACGAGCTCTCTCTTTATTAAAACTGCCAAATTGTCGCTCGTTCAACACATAGTCACGGAGACAAAACATCACCTTCACGCTAATAACTATCCGATGAAACAGAATCAAAACCGTCAGTCGTAACAATATTTTGAAAATATAACTGCATCTGTTTTTATAAATATACCCGTATAACTGAAGCACAAATTTTATTAAAAATTTCATCATATTCAATAATTTCACACATTGTCTTATCGGGGAAAATAATTTGAATTTATTGCCATTGCATTGACTGTTGCACCTGTTGACTATTGTGTTATTGGGAACTTTCCAACAAGCGACACTGTGCGACACAGCGATCACCTCATCCTTGTTTAACTGGCAAACAACAAGGATGCAACGATTCATCGTGTCATACCGTGTCATTTGTGATTGTGTTGAAAAGTTTCTATTGTATACTCAACTCACATTGTATATTCTATTTAGCAAGAGAATATCCACGGTCTGTGCATAAGGCTCTATCCGTAAATATTTTCTTTCTCTCTCTCTCTCTCTCTCTCTCTCTCTCTCTCTCTCTGAACGGAGTATATAAATGTTAAAAATATCTCAGATATTCACAAATGCAGGGTTGGATAACTTATTAATTGTAACTAAATTACAGTTAGAGTTACTTTTTTCAGTAATTTAACTTCACTTTTTTCCGTCTGTAACTTAACTTAATTATACTTCTTTCGGTAAATAGTATCGAATTTGAGTTACTTTTATAGTTACTGTATATATTTTTAAATAAGAAATTTATTTACGTAAAGAATAATTGTTTCGTGCAAATCCTTATATTAATTTATTGATATAAGTTTCTCATTATACTATACATGACATATTTATACGTATTTATTTAGATATTATGTTAATATCTAAATAAATTTGGTTGGCAGGGTTGGCAGGAATCGGACAATGTAGTTTTAACCAGTAGTTTTAATCTAGGCTGCGTTTATTTTTCACGCTCATGCGCTGTAAGCTTCATTCTATCATTATTGCTTGGTACTTGCAGAAAAGACAGATTGAAGTTTACAGTACGTAAGCGTGAAAGCAAATACAGCCCTAGTTTTAATTACTGCTGCTGTTGAAGAATACCGACACTTTACTATGCGCAACATTCCGGAGCATACGAGTGTTTTCCAAGATTTTTAATACATTCAAATTATCTCAGAAATCATTCAAAATAAGACACAAGTTTATATAAACATTTTTGCTTAAAATGAAAATACTGTCACCTTCAAGAATATTTCCTCCTACCTTTCCTCATCTTGTCTAGTCATTTTATATAAAAAAAATAAAATAAAATTACTTTTAGTTTAATATTTTAAACGTACCAAAATATTTGTTGACACCAAGGATGTTGAGTATTCTTAAATACCAATAGATGCAATCAACACAATATATGACACGACCTACATCTAATGTTGAAAGTCGCAAACGTAATGCAAGTCCGATTTGAAAAAATATAATAGCAGCGGCATCACAAGGATTCCACATGTTCCATGCCCACACGCTAAACTTGTGTGAGAGCGTTGCAGGTTCCGAGGTTGCTATCTCGCGTACTTTTTCACATCCAAGAGTACAGATATATGCAATAGCATACATTTCGGCTAATGATGGATGATGATCCATGTGCACCAATATGCAGTATGAGAAAAAAATCAGAAAAATAATATATGCTATCTACAAAAGAAATATTATTTTGCATATTATTTTATTACAACCGTTTACATAAATAGTAATATATCAATAAATAAATATACAAATACATATCACCTTCTACATATGAATATTAAGACAATAAATACAAATAAACATTCCTACTTACAGCATTTGCCCAAAATTTTGTTATTGGAGCAGTATAAAATTCGTATAATTTCTTCCTCAATTTTAATGGTCTGGTTGTCTTATTATCATAATATTCAGATCGAAGACCATAAGCGCGATGTATTTCATCATCAATGTCCGTTAGTACTTTTCCATTCTCTTGAACAATCGTCTCTTTGATTATTGTATTGTGCTCATTGCTAATTAAAGCCTATCGAAAAGCATAAATAATTTAGAACTATTCAAATATATTGATCATATATCGAAAAATACATTACAAATATAAAATTTAATAATTTTTTCTTAATGTGTGCATGGTTAAATAAATATTGATTTAATTTGAAATGTTTACCAAAAAGCGAGAAAAAAATTTGTCTATTTCAATTTTATGCAACAATTTACGAGATAGTAGTATATAACAGACAAATAACAGTAACAAGACAAAGTTGGATAGAATAATAATTATCAAATGTTTACAAAACTTGTCAACATATGTCAAAAAAGGTCAAGATCATTAAAAAAAAACCTTCTCTAAAATAAATATTTACTTTTTTTCAACACAACATTATGAGTTCTATGTACCGATTAGGCCGTTTAAATATTAATTAAAATTCTCGTTTTAAACACATATATACATATATATATCGACTATTTTTTTCATTATAATTTCCTATGCAGATTATGGAAGTGATTTCACAACATTTTTAGGATTTCAATTTTTTATAGATACGAGCGACGGCTAAAATTTTATCAAAGCCACTTCAGAGTCATGATCTTGACAACATGTATCAAGGATCATCAAGAATTGCTCCTTTTTTATACATTTTTATCATGTTTTGCATTAAAATTATTTTTATATTTGCTTAGTAATTTTTATTAGGTTCTTCACATAAAATGTCTTTTGTATATTTAAAAAATTTTTATCATTAAGATATTATTTAATAGAGAGATTATCAAATAGTCTTATGTTTATCACTAAATATAATAAAATTTTTAGTAAATTTTGCAGTAAATTATAATAAAGAATTCTCTTCGCGTATATTTGCATAATTACAACTAACTATACAGTGAATATATCAAATTGTATCATTTTACAGTGATTTCTCATATGATTAATATAATTAATGTGATTTATTTTGCAATTTTATGTAATATTAATAAGTTACTGCAATTTCATGAAAAATTTTGTTTAATCAGAACTAAGAGTATCTGGAATTTAACGACTATCTCATCATACTATAGTTTCTAAGATTTAAAATAATTACCTCGATATCTGGTCCTACTGATACATTGTGTTCGGAATCGCTATCTTCTTTTTCATCTTCCAAAGCTATCAGATGCTCTTCCTGTGTTTGGGGCATAAGTTGCAATTCTTCTCTACTTTTAAATTCCAGTCGCGTTATATATAGAGGGCAAAATAATCCCATAATTACCTAAAAATACATTTAAATACATACATGTTTTAGATATTAAATAGAAATCAAATTAGTCAATTATTACAACAGATTAATCAATTTCACTTTTATATTAGTATTTTTACGTGTACGAAGACCTCCCATCCATAAATCGGCCAAGATAATTTGACTGCAAGGATGCGCTAATAATGGCCGATGATTTGCTGTAACTGCGAGTGATAAGCATGTCTGTCCTGACCAATTTTGAAGTTCGGAAGTTAACAGTTGTTGTGTCTGATCATCGTCTTGTCGATAGCAATAATCTAATAATTCGAGCGCTAATATTTGAAAAAAAAACATACAATTTATAATTAATTATGTAACAGCAGTTTCATATATTCATTTTGTATTAATGCATACCAATGTTTTCAAATTCTTTGCCGTAACCGCGCAATTCATCGTAAACTTCAGTTTCTAAATCATCCTCAGCTGCCTCGTGTGCCATTGCCTTGTATAATTTTAGTGCGAAGAGTGCCTTGGCTAATGCCTCCTCTCCGTGTTGCCACATCAACAAAGCCATTTGTTGACGTTTCGTTAACACGGCCCAAATAAGCAATTCATTAAAAGGATAATCAAAGAGAGGGGTATCACGATTAGCTGGTAACGTTTCAGCAAGTAGACTCATGGTCAAATTGTCAGACTTTCCGCTGGAACCCGCATAATAGCGCGTATTATAGTTCGGAGCACAGCTGTTTCGGTGCATATTCTGCTGATGACCACCACCAGATCTCTTCATCACCTTCGTATAGATCATGCGAAATCTTCGCCGTGTATATTGTGCACGATACGCTCCACCCATCAGCTTATTAATCACGAGACCAATATCATGCAATGTATACATGTAACCCCGTGGAATATTTGGTCGTACGTCACGCAAGATGTAACCCAATGTATTCGACGGACCTTCTTTCTAATTAATTCAAAAAGAAAAAAGAAATATAATGTATAAATGCCTTACATTTGTTAAAAAATTATAGCAATTTTCCATTAACAAAGGACATATCCAAAATTGATTTGATTTTTCTTAAAATATATTATTAAACACAGAAATCTTAATATTAGTTGCAAAATATATAAAAAATCATGAAAGTTTTGTCTAAAACATTTTTTAATATATATCTTATCATCTCGATGATAATTGTTTAAAAAATATACACATAATTATATTTGAAAAGTTGTTTTATTCCTTACTTCAAAATAGGCACATATGAAAGAATCTGTGTCTTTTAAATTTTTGTGTTTAACACTATACTTCAAGAAGAATCAAAGATTCCAGACATAGATATTTTGCAAAGATAATTTCCTTTAAGGTCTTCCCTTAAGGTCTTCATGTGCGCACATACAGATATAAATAAATAAATTTATAATAATTAAAAAATAAAATTGTTTATTATACCAAGCGACATACGTTATTCGTATTCATGTTTATCCATATTTAAGTTGTTTACTAAGAAAAATGTCGCTACAAAAATAAAACTGACCTACCGTATTATATAGCTCCTCAAGACGAGGTATTGATAAAAACTTCCGCATGGATACTCCATTTTCCAGTAGAAGTTTCACAAAGTCTATTCTGTCGTGCTGAAGTGCTTGCATCATAGCTTGTTCTAAAGCACCGGGTGGCCATTTTTGACCATAGACAAAGATTTCACTTCGAGCAATATCCACACGATTCCATATTAAAGAAAGAGACAACTGTTCAGCTGGTGATAATTGTTTCGATTTAAACAAAGCTGTTAGTATTGTTTGATCGAGCTCTTGCGGTCTATCTTGCGATATTCTAAACACAGTAATCTATAAGAATATAATTTTTATTTATAAAAAGAGAATTTTCAGAGAATTCTAACATGCCAAATTTTATTTCTAGAAAATGTAGATACCAAATGTTTTTTTCGTGTACATTGCAAAAGTTCTGAACAGAGCTGACTCGCTTGTTCGGCAGAAACTTGAAAAGTACGTTTAATAGTTTCTAAAACTTGTTCCTTAACTCCCTCCAATGGTCCTTCTCCATCACCAGTCTGTCCATCTCTCCATCTATATAAAAAGTATATAGATAAGTTTATAAATACTTCGTAAATATGCATGATCATATATTTCTTTGAGATATGTATGAATATACGAGTTCGTCAATTACCTGTGCATAAAAGCGATCAAATCAGCTGCGCGTCCCGAACCATCACAAACTACCACAGGTACAGGTGGATCATCCGTCACATACTCCAAAACCGCACGGATTGTATTCGTTCCACCTTCAATAACTAATGCGACTACTGGTATGCTACTGTGTGTATCTAGAAGCATCGGTAAATTAGAGTCCCTCGAATTATGAAATTTTAATTCATATAAACACTGTAACGCTTACATGGTTGCAATTTTAGATTTGAAATATATTTTTCTAATTTTCTGCGGAGAACAATTTCTGCACCATATCGACCACCAGTACCGTTGTCTACTAGTAAAAAGTAAGCATGCCGGTTGTTTAATACTGTATATTTAGTCCTGCAAATTCATATATAAACAAAACTACAAAATCACACACATACACACAAATACACTTTATAAAATCCCATAAATAATGTTTCAATATCTGTATTTTTTATTTATTTATTGTAAATATGCGATTTTACCATGGTGAAGAGACACAATCATATGATACTTCTCCACCGCGACCAACTAATTCGTGACTTTTATCCAAAATTCCCCAAGGAGCAATACCTATGCTTACTACGCGACCTTGTCGTTGAGAACGTTCTAATAATAGTGCATCACCGACTTGTCGTGTAACACCTACAAGAATTGACACATTAAAAAATTGAAATTATCAAAACTATTACTAGGTATCATTTTTATGAATAGAAAAGTACCTGTGTTTGTTCCTCCTGTAAATATCCATGCCCCCGTTGTTTTAGCGGCTCTCAATAAGCCTTTACGCAAAACTTTCTTCAAGTTCGGTTGAAGCTCGAAATTTGACCGACCACCATGTACTGTAATTAATAATTTCGGCAATCCTAAATTCCATTCCCGACATAATAATTGTACAATCGGTTCCGGTCGTGTATCGTGAGCTAATCTTACATACTACAAGAAATATGTCAATAACGTCAATTCCTCATTCATAATATAATAATTATCATTACAAGAACATTATCATAATATTAATAATGTAAAAAGCACTGAATATATACTTGTGCTTTTGTAGGATGCGGGCCACCCTGAAATTCTATGGTACCATATGCATCAGTGGGAAAGGGTCGAGTATTTTTTCCCGGAGACCATTGTTCACAATCTTTTTCTCTATTTTCACTAAGGCTGTAACTTTGCACATCAGCCCCAGTTCCGCAATGATGGGTGTATGAATAGCCACAGCAACATCTATAACAATAAAACAAATTATCATGTATAAAAACATTTTTATTTATTATTTTTTTATTTAAGTTTAATATCTCGTTTAAAAATGTGCGTATAACGTGTGTAAGCGCGCGCACGCGCGCCGCACGCAATGATACAATATAATATTGATTTCGAAGGCATTATTTACGTTTATTTATGCATAAATAACATAGTTTTTCCTAAGTATAAATAAATCCTTCTTTTAGTTAATATAATATCATTTTATATAAAAGTAAATAATTTAATTCTTTTCACAACAAAAATAGTTTATCTACTTATATTATTACAAATTATACAAAAATGTTTATCATACAAAACAAATAAACATAGTTATGAATTTATTTTGATATATTTGTAATGTCTCTCATTATTGAATTAATATTTTGATATTTAGAATTACCGCAAAAAATAAATTTTGAAATTTCCTTTTCTTTTTCAAATAATAATAGAAAATCTTCTATATGATCAATATCAAATATATAAATTTTAACATTTAGAAACCGAGAGATTATGTAAGAAAATTATCTTACATTATTAAAAACAACACAGAAAGTTTAGCAGCATAATCAAATCTGGAATACAAATTCGGACTAATAAAAAAATTAATAACTATAAAAAAAAAGAATGCGATTATAACGGAAAAGGATGATTATAATAAGATAAATAAAAATATTGAATAATATATAAATTTTAATTATCTTATTAAAAGTGTTTTGACCGTTTTAATTTTAACTTTATAGTTTGAAGTAAAAAAATATATTTAATAAAATGTGTATCTTAATTACAACAAAAATTAATTAAAATAAATTAAATTTCGTATTCAACTGTACAAAAAAATTAAAACAAAATATAAACTTGACATGATAAAATGCTCAATTTCTATATTTAAAAAAGAAATAATTATTATACATTTCTTTTAACCTAATGACTGTTGCATAACCTAATATATCGTTGTGCAATACCGACTAAGAAAATAAGTATTTGATTCTGTAAATGTTAGATATATTATTTAAAAAACTATAACTGTTTAGAATAATATTATTTTAAGAGAATTAAACTAAATTTAAAATTCAAAACTATTTTATATTTTTTCCTAACTTTACCAGGTCTTCCAATTTAAATTTCCATAACTTTTCCCAGTTTTTCCAATCTGTGGCAATCCTGGATACGTACCGATATTCATTATATGTACGTACTGTACGTACAAATAGATTTCATGTAGAAGCAAGAATTTCTTAATAAAAATATTATTATATATTTATATGATAATTTTGAAGTACTAAGGAAGTCCTCATGGAGTAACTTTACCACTTGACATACGTGCATTATTATGCATAAGCGCGTGAAATGTCAGTTCTGTGATTAAAGAACTTTAATCATTATTAATTTAAAAATTATTTAGCCTCGATATTTTTGTATTAGATTTTCATTTCTAAATTACTTCAAGAATGCAATGATATCTCTTTGTATATTATATACCTTTTATTTGGAATATTCTTTAGTAAAATTGTATATTTTCGAAATATTTGCCTTAAGATTAAAATTAATCACTCTGTATATACAGAGCGTGTCATTTTAATTAATACATCAGGGTGACTTCTTCCTATTTCCATATATGATAAAATGCGTAGTTTGAAGTTTAATACGTCAAATGTGGCGGTGGTGGCGTTCAAAAATCTGATGTTTGAGGTGCCTACAGAAAGATGGACAAAATGCTTTAACGATTGATTTCATCGAATGAAAAAGTGTATTCGTTGTAAAAAAAAAAGAAATTTTGAGAAACAGTAAAGCCAATTAAAAAATTAATTCTATGTTTTTGTATGATTTTGTGAAAATTTGTAGAAACAACCTACGTACATATATGTATAAGTATACATATGTATATACTATATATATATATTTTTTTCTATAATATTTAATACCGTGTCATATACAAATATAAATTTTTTATAATAAATGTAAAAAAGAATTATAAGTTGTATAAATGTCATGTAAAAGGAATTATTAATGTAATTTAATTAAACATGATATTTAAATATAATAATTTTTATATAATGAAATAAGCATGATGCAAGAAGATAAATTTAGAAGAATGAATTATGAAAACATCTATACTTAAAAAATTGTTACAATAAAAATGTTACATCAAATATGTAATATTAGTATGAATAATATTAGTATTTTTCATGCAAAAATAGAATTTATGAAGAAAACAGAATTTATATAAATCAACGCAAGATGCATATGAGTCTCACCTGGAAGTAGTAATTACATCATATTCTGCATTCTTATCTCCCTGTATTTGTACAAACCTACAAATAAAATGAAACAAAAAAAAGTAAATCAAATAAATGAACGAGTAAAAAAAAATGCAAAATATAAATACAAATATTCTGACCAAAAATTTATAATTAAAATATATATCAAAACAGAAATTATAACTCATAGTAATTGACACAAACTAATCAGAATATGACAAACATAATGACATGTAGTCAGGGAGCCAGTAAACATTCTGTCGTACGATTTCAGCAAACTTGATTAATCAATTTCATCGTTATTTTTATTCTTAAGAATACTAGAAGTCTGTTTGTAAAAAAGGTAATCTGTCAGCAAAACAGGCCTTTTTTTTATGACCGACGGGAGCCATAAAAAATAGTACATTCGTGTCAGTAAAAATGATTTTTTTCCTTATTTATGATATAAAAATTGAAAAAATGTTATAAACTATTATTGCATCAAATTTCAACTTTGCTGAAATAATAAAACTGTATTTTTTTACCTGTTTAAGAGGATGGCAGATTGGTATTGTTCCGATAGCACGCTGGCAGACAGTCATTTTATCGCTTTTTATATTATAAATAATTTAAAAAGTCAGCTTTTTTTACTGTTATGACACAAATACACTTATTTAGACAATAAGAAGAATAAAAATCTTATTAGACTTTACATTTGAGAACATAACCAATAAGAAATAGAAATTAAAGGCTCATAACAGTCGAAGCTGGATCTTTAATGCTTAAATAATTCAATATAAATTATATATACACACACACACATTATATATGTACATATATACCATATTTGCAGTCATTTTGAACTACGCGCCGAAATTTTATCAGATTTAAAAAAGTAGCTAAACTACTGAAATAATATCACGATTAAATTTTGGTGCTCAATAGGCACTTATTATGGAAATCTTAATATGTCGGAAATCTGTAAATAATTTTATTTGTTACGAATTACGAAAAATATTACCTCGACCAGGAGTCAAACCAGGATCTTTAGCAATCTGTGCGAATGTTCTAATCTAAACCTTTATCGATTTGATAGTCTAAGGCCGGTACTCATAATCATTTCTTATTTCAAGATCGTTTAAGTAATGTTTTAAGATGCTAATATGGCTCTCTAATTTGGTTCACGACATCTCGAGACAGAATATAAGACGATCTTGAATATAAGAACTGACTATGAATACTGGCTTAAATTTGAATCTAGAATAGGTGTTTTAAGCCTTACACTGTAAGAAATTAACCAATTACGATTGAATGCGAGGAAAATAATTGACTATGATTTGTTCACTTCTTATAGCTTAAGGCTTAAAAATCTATTGTAGATCCGGACTCTCTAAAGGCTTGTTTTAGCAATCATAAAAATAATAAAATTAAATTTGCTGAAATGACACACAAAAAATGTTTACTGATTCCCGGATTAGTGACAAAATGTAAAAGAGAAATAAAATAAACTCATCAATGAGAAGCAATGAATTTGTGTCCACATTTTTAATATTAATTAAAAATAAGTCCCATTCTATGGCACACGCTGCATTTTAATGATGTGAAATATCAAGAATCATTTATTATACAATAAAACATAAATGTATTACTACAATAATTTTACTCGTTGAAAATTTTATACAATTTATAGTATAAAATTATAGTATAAAATTTATAGTATACAATTTTTAGTAAAGTTTTTAGTACCATTCGTTTTTATTTCATTGTTCCTTCTATACACAGAGTATTTCAATGTTTAGTTGGTAAACTATGGAAACATATTTTACAAGTGAAAATAAGAAAAAAAATGTTATATAAAGTTTAACCAGTAATGTCTTATTATAAAATTATAAATAAATATTAAAACGAAATATATTGGTAGCATCTTGGCACACACATTGATAGTATTCTATTAATACTATTCTACGAGAATATAAATCTAACAGTTATTCTTTTCGAGTGTAGCCGCTGTCAGAAAACGAGTATTATTCATGCATAAGTCGAAACGATACACTTAAAGGTAGTAAATATGATTTAAATATACATACGAGATAAACATGTGTTCAAACTTTTCACAAAATGTACACTTTCATATTTCGCACAATGGAAAATCCACGTGTTTCCTATTTCATGTTCCGTTTTAATACATATTTATAACTTTGTAATAGAGCATTTCTAATCAAACTTCATATAACATTTTTTTCTTACTTTTACTTGTAAAATATGCTCCCATAGTTTGTATGTTAAATTATGAAATACTTTGTACATGTACACATTATAGCTATTTCAGGTAAAAGTCCTACCTATGTTCATCCTCATTGCTTGGAATAAATTTTGCACATTCCCTCTTTTGAAACGTTGCTTCTATCCAACTACGCTCAGTTGTCTACAATTTGAAAAACATAAGGATACAATAACTGCATTAGAAAAAAAAACAATGTTAATTCAAAATATATTAAATTTATATATAATGTAATCTTTTTTATCATATTATTATCATACACATCGCATTAATTATCGAGTAAAATAAAGTAAATAATAATAATAATCGTTCAATTAAATTAAAACCAAAATTGCATTTAACTTAATTTAAATTAAATTATAATAATATCCTTCACAATGCGTTAATTAAAAAAAATACCTTAACTTTCTTTTTCTTCACTTTTGGGGTATTTACACCACAGATAATATTTCCAATTGCCATCTTGATGAAATTTGTGTGACTTTAATTTAAAACTAAAGAAAAATAATTTTAAAAAATAGAAACTAATCAATCTAATATGCAGAATATTAGTATTTCTATTTATTGCATATAGTAACATTCCAAAAATTCAAATCTACTAGCTTAAGGAAATAGAAAAAAAGATAATAAAATTATTGTTTTTACTTTTCAATATAATCGCTCTATTTTAATACATTTTTAAAGCAATGAATTAATTTTTCTATACTACTATAAACATTCTAATGATTTTTATCCTTAAAATCATTTAATACTGCAAAGTAAGAATAATAAAATAATAAGAAAGTAAGTTATTAATTAATCACTTTTTCAAAATTGAAAGTAAAAATGATTATTTGAAATAATATTCTATTTCCATATAAAAAACTTATGAATGATAAAGAATGAGCTCTGCAGTATTACAAATCAGTATTAAAAAAAAATATTTCGAATATTATTACAGTAATATAGAAAAATTAATTTATTGTTTTAAAAAATGTATTAAAATAAAAAATGATTATTTACAAAAATTAAAGTAGTTTTATTGTACTATTTGTATCTTTTTATATTTGGAAACATAAACCTTACCCTATGTATCAAACCTAACACAAATTATTGTAAAAACTATCTATGTGAATTTAAATTTTAAATAAACTATATAATAATATATTGTATATAGTAGTACAGTTCAAAGAATATACCAATTAACAAAATTTATAAATGTGTGTATAATGAAAATAAAACCTCTTCTAGAATTTAATTACTAATATTTTCTGCATAAATTATAAAATTAGTCTTTAATTACACATTCATGTAACTGCATAATTAAATCAGATTAAATATTAACAAAATTAAATAAATTTAGCACTTAATAAGAAAATTAAGTAGAATATTAACACAAAACAAAATACTTAGTATAATCAAAATTTAATCCATAATCTCTAATTTAGAAATGTATTTATAGTACTTACCAACCGACAGGATTTGTTTTTGACAATCATCTTTGTCAATCAGAAATAAACATAAATTTTGCTAGAAGAAATATTGTAACTGAAATGCAATCACAATTATCACAATTGTATCAGTTATGTCATAATTTTGTTACATTCTAGTTTCACAAACCAAGCTGAAAAATTCATTACTTCATTTTAAAAAATCATGAAAATTTTACTCTAGAAAAAAATTTTAAATTATAATTTTGTTTTTTGTAATAGACGAAATAAATTGAATTTCGGAAGGTCAAGATATACTCATACATATTGCTTAGGTGAAAAGCATGCAAACAATATGAATGAGGTATAATTTAACGCGTTATCATAAATAAAAACTATTAGAAAGAGTTAGATAAGTTGTACTAATGGAATCGTACTTTCATTGTAATTTTTGAAGGTACCATTTCTTTTAAAGATGACAACGTAGATGTAACACTAGTAATATTGCCTAAATATTACCATTTTTGTTTAATCTTTGAGCCGTCTGTTTCCGAGTAACATTCAAAATTAATTTTGTTTGGTGTTTGATGTAAGTTTTTGTGTAATTTACCTAAGGTATGATCAGCATAAGGCGAGTAAATAAAGCTTAGTATACTACAAGATTATAATTAGTATTTGGACTCTTCCAATATAACATTAAATTAGCATTTTTTGTCGAAGGATGCCTACGGATGAAGGCGAATTGTAGCGTCTCCTACTGCTCCACGCATTACTTTGACGCAGACACTGGATTCTTTGATGTTCTGATATGTATTACATGCATTACACTGTTTTCCTGAGCTTTTATAATAAAGTCTAGGTAAAAGGTTAGATTAAAGGTTAAGTTTTAGGTTAGTCTTATGCCAAGTACAGGGGTGCGTTCAGAAATTACACTCAGATAACTCTTGGGTGCATTTTTGATATAATATACGTAACGTAAACTATAGCCTAGAGTTACCTAGGCGTAATTTCTGAACGCAGCCCTGATCTTTAAGGCGATTACACTGTTCTTTTTGCCTGCACTGTCTGAACTGGTACATACAGTGCAATAAGTTGAAATGAAACAAACGTATATCTGTTTCACTTCAACTTATTGCACTCTGTGTACCAGTTCGGTAAAAAGAACAGGCCCCGCGGTTTGCGGCACCAGGTTAGTGACAAACTCACAACTCTACGTTCAGCGGACTCAACAGTTGAGTGAGCGCTCGCTGTTATCAATCAACCAATCAAAATGCTTCTCTTCCGTGAAGTGGGAAGAAAAGAAGGATTATGATTTGTTGATTCTCTTATGCGTCATGCAAAAATGTGTGTTGCGGCCTTTATATTTTGGAACGTAGCCATAGAGAATAACATAATTGCGAGTACACGATCGTTGAAAATTCGCCCATTAATTAAAGAAGAAGAAGAGTTGAAAATTCACGAAGCTGTTGTGGCGGAGACAATTTAAGGTTATACAAGTTCAGGATGAAGAGATCGCACTCGCGAAGAGACGAAGACGAGGATAAGGAACGTTCTCGTAAGCGCAAAGACCACAAACATAACGATTCCAAAGAGTTAAAGCATAACGGCGATCATAGGAATTCCAGGCTGCACGATGATCACAGGAGTTCCAGACGCAATGACGAGCACAGGAACTCTAAACGGGACGACAGCTACCGCGGTTCTAAGCGCGATGACGATCATCGGAGCTCCCGACGCGACAATCACAGAGATCGTAGGTACACCGACGATCTTAGGGACAGCGACGGTGGAGCAGCTGGGAAGAGGAATTCATCACAGGAGGAGATCGGTAGCAGGTATTATGGAGAACCGGATAAAGCGCGAGAGAACCCTGAGAATGCCAAACAGAAGCGGACGGTAGATCTTCTGACCTCGAGGACGGGAGGCGCGTACATCCCACCTGCCAAATTGCGTATGCTCCAAGCAGAAATCACTGATAAGTCAGGAGCTGCTTATCAACGTATTGCCTGGGAAGCATTAAAAAAATCCATTCACGGATACATCAATAAAGTAAACACCAGCAATATCGGAATCATAACACGGGAGCTGCTGCGTGAGAACATTGTCCGAGGTAGAGGCCTGTTGGCACGATCTATCATTCAGGCACAAGCTGCGTCTCCAACATTCACTCCAGTTTACGCAGCATTAACATCTATAATCAATTCCAAGTTTCCTAACATAGGCGAGCTAGTGCTGAAGCGACTTGTTCTGCAATTCAAACGTGGATTCAAACGGAATGATAAACCTTTGTGCATATCTTCAGGAACTTTTATAGCGCATTTGGTTAACCAGCGTGTGGCTTATGAGATTATCGCTTTGGAAATCTTGACTCTACTGCTGGAGACGCCAACCGACGATTCCGTTGAAGTAGCCATAGCGTTTTTGAAGGAATGTGGTATGAAATTGACAGAGGTTTCACGAAGGGGTATCGAGGCTATCTTTGAAATGCTCAGGAACATATTGCATGAAGGACAATTGGACAAGCGAGTCCAGTATATGATAGAAGTTATGTTCCAGATCAGGAAGGATGGATTTAAGGATCATGAGGCTGTACCCGAAGAACTGGATCTTGTGGAGGAAGAACATCAAATTACTCATTTGATAAGATTGGATGATGAGATGGAAGCACAAGATATATTAAACGTATTCAAGTTTGACGCGGATTATCTTGCTTCCGAAGAAAAATACAAGCAGTTGTGTAAAGAAATTCTTGGCTCGGACGTCAGTGACTCAGAGGGCGATGACGAAGATGGGGAAGAGGAAAGCTCAGACAATGACAGCAGCATGGAACAGATCGAGGGAAAGGAAGGAGTGATTCTTGATAATACAGAAACAAATCTGACTGCACTTCGACGGACTATATATCTGACTATACACTCTTCGCTCGATTTCGAGGAATGTGCACATAAATTGATGAAAATGCAACTGAAACCTGGACAGGAGGTTGAACTGTGTCATATGTTTTTAGATTGTTGTGCGGAAATGCGGACGTATGAGAAGTTCTTTGGCCTCTTAGCCGGTCGGTTTTGCGCTATTAATAAAAGATATGTAACACCATTCGAGCAAATTTTCAAAGACTCCTATCACACAATACACCGCCTTGACACGAACAAGTTGCGAAATGTGTCAAAATTCTTTGCACATTTACTCTTTACAGACTCTATATCGTGGAGTGTACTTTCGTGCATAAAACTGAATGAGGAAGACACCACGAGTTCCAACAGAATATTTATCAAGATCTTGTTTCAGGAACTCTCCGAGTACATGGGTTTGGCGAAGTTGAACGAACGGGTTAAGGACATAACATTGCAGGAGGTGTTTGAAGGACTGTTTCCTAGAGATGATCCGAAGAACACACGTTTTGCAATCAACTTCTTTACGTCGATCGGCTTGGGTGGCTTGACAGACGATTTGAGAGAGCATTTAAAGTCTCATCCAAAGCCAGTTGCTGTGCCGCCATTGATTACCAAGGAAGAACCCTTGAGTTCTGATGAGTCTACCAGCTCGTCATCCAGCTCCAGTTCGTCTAGTTCGACGTCAACGGATTCTTCGTCATCGTCAGAGGATGAAATTTCAGTAAAAAAGAAGAAAAAGAAAATGCTGCAAAAACGAAAAGAAAATAAATCGAAATCGAGAGACAAAAAGGAAGAAAAGACTAAGAAAATACACAGTAAGAAGAAGAAAAGCAAGACGTCGAAAAGAGACAAATAAAACAGAGATAGAAATAATAAATCTTTTTATAAGTTATAATGTATGATAAAACTATTCTGTACAATATATTATATTCTATGATTTATATTTAACTAAGTTTTTTAAATTCTGAGCAAGCAGGAATAATAAATGAAGATACAATATTTATTCTGCTTTGCATACTATTTATTATTCGATAGAAATACGTTAAAATTAGAGATCCTATAACAGAGTCCAATCACAAGCGAGTTGGATAAAATCCTATGACAGAAAGATGTATACAGTATCTCGCTCTATACCTAATATTTCATTCACACAAATTATGTTATATAATTATATATTATCTCATTTTATACAATAGTGTCGTTAAGATATTATAGTAGTATCTAAAAAATTGTTATATTTATAATATCAAATATAAACACTAATTCAATTTATTTACAGCAAAAATGATTGAATGCACTGCTCCATGTTGCAATAATTCCCCAAGTAAAGGTTATATTATGAAAGTATTCCTTAAAGATTTTAAACGAAGCTTTTTAGAGTCTGCGGAGGAAATATTATTAAGAATAGGCATAAAGAAAATGACCCAATCACATTTTATGTGCATCTCTATAAGGAAAATGCGATTGGATAATTTTCTTTATGCATGCGTTTATGCAGCTATGCAAGTTGTGTGGATCTGGATATAGATTTGTTTTCTGTGGCTGAACTAGTGTATACTTTTAGTCTAATTTTACAATGTGCTTTTTGTTTTCTGTTTCTTGCTGTTTGTCTCTTGCTTTTTTAATCAAGAAGACAAGAGACAAACAACAAGAAGTAGGAAACAAAAGTAGGAAAAGATACAACATAGAAAACAGAAACAACAACGTAGAAACAGTATATAACCATTTTTTTTTTCGTAGGAAAACAACAATTCCTTTACAGAATAAAATCAATAAAATCCGTAAAATTCCGTCAGATCGCCATACCATTGTAGTTCCTACATTGACCACTTGGTCATCGATGGCGCAATACATCTTGAGTTTCGATATCTCGCGATATAAAGTCAGCAACGCAATTAATGCATAAAGCATGTGCATAAGGAATTTCATTGGCCCATTTTCTTATGCATGAGTCAATGGACCAATCAAATTCTTTATGTATATGTATTATGCGTTTTGCAAAAGTCTATGCTCCCCGCTTTAAAGTCAAAGGCAGGAACAGAAAATAGACCAATAGTGTATATAATATATCCAAAGTCTATGTTCGATTTAAACCTGCTTTGTTTTCAGTGGAGTGGGGGAATTTTGCCAGCGAAGCTTCACTGCTTGAAATCGTACCTTTAAAGTTTAAAGGCTCCAGTTGGTTTGGGAGCTTCTGGTTGAAATAACGCTAACGATACATCAGAAGACAGGCTTTTTTTGATGTGGTTTTATAATATTATATCCGTTAAAAAATGGCTATTAGTAGCAAACATACTAAGCTGTTTATATGTGCGACCGGCATATTTGTGTGCTATTTCTACTTCGGTATGTTGCAAGAGAAAATTACACGTGGACAGTACGGCGATGGAGAGAATCAAGAAAAATTCTCGTACATGTTTGCACTGGTTTTCGTCCAGTGTCTGGTAAATTACGTATTTGCTAAAATGATTTTGCTGACTGTGATGAAACAAGGCGAGGATACTACATCGACTTTATATTATTCGTTGTCTGCCCTAACATATCTTCTTGCTATGGTGTGCAGTAATATGGCATTACAGTTTGTCAATTATCCAACGCAGGTGATCGGTAAAGCTGGCAAGCCTATACCTGTAATGGTATTAGGTGTATTACTAGGAAAAAAGGTGTGCAATAAGTCTATTTACCAAGATACTTTTTTAATTCTTCTTGAATTTTTTGCTATCTTTAACTATTATTTTTTCCTTTACAGATATATCCAATTAGAAAGTACATATTCATTTTCTTTATTGTCATTGGAGTTGCATTGTTCATGTATAAGGATGGTAATGTTTCTAAAAAGCAAACAGAGGCACAATTATCAGTTGGAGAATTATTATTATTATTATCGTTAACGATGGACGGATTAACAAGTGCAGTGCAGGAACGAATGAGGGCTGAGCACAACTCAAAGTCAGGACACATGATGCTTAATATGAATCTTTGGTCTGTTATTCTTAGTGGCACAGTGATTCTTATTTCTGGAGAACTTTTTGAATTTATTCGTTTTCTGCAAAGATATCCTTCCACTGTATGGCATTTAATGACATTTTCTATAGCTGGGGCATTTGGACAATATTTCATATTTCTAACGGTAGCTGAATTTGGTCCACTGCCATGTTCAATTATAACTACTACTAGAAAATTTTTTACCGTTTTAGGCTCTATATTAATTTTTGGTAATAATCTTTCTCTTAGGCAATGGTTAAGTACATTTATAGTATTTTTAGGTTTATTTCTAGATGCTTTGTATGGTAAAGATAAAAATAAGAAAGGTTCTGTAAAATAGAATGTGATAATTATCTCAGCATTTATTTAGATATACTTTCCCTTGTTAAAATAAAACATAAGGCAAGAAGAAATGTGAATCAAATGTAAAGGGTGAGTGACAGAAGCATAATTAAACTTCCTTAAAACATTTAGATAAGCTTCCATTACTCTCCCTTTACATTCAATTTATGTTCTAATTTGTATTTTTGTTACGGTTTGAATATATACTTCCAGCATTTAGTTAGCATATCACAAACGTAACAACAATTATTTATTTACCATACATATATTAGACTTTCTAATGATATACTCAAGTTAATAAGATGTTGCACAAAAATTGTTATATTTTCTATTTATATTTTTTCAAAATATATGAAAGAATGTTTATAAACGAAAGAGGATTGTGTAATTTCCTCAATTTATACATTAAAGATTAATAAACAATTATAAATTTTAATCAATTATAATAGTTTGTAAAGTTTAATTTCCATTAAAAATATGTATACATGGTTAAAATATACATATGTTTGTATTGTACATATGTATACACTACTGCTCATCAATTTCAATACAATCCAAATTTGTCGATTTCTTTGTAAAAGATAAACATGACATGTATATTTTTTTTCAGTGTATGTGTCGGTTTTAAAATAGCATCAATATGTTATTACGACATTATTACGAACACTTCATATCCTTTTGCATGTATTTTTTTTTATTTTTACGCATTAATTTTGGCGTGTGATATTCGGCTGTCCTATTTCTACAACTAGTTTTCAAAGATTTTTATATAAATAATATATATAAGTACATAATGGAGAAATAATTCATGCATTTTTTTGCTGGAATTTTAAACTTTATTTATACGCAACAGAAAAATACGTAATAGAATTCCACACATATTTTATATATTATTGTCTATGGCTCTTTTTTATTTCAAGCTCGCGCGCGTTGAGCGTTATCGACTCAACGTCGGTAAGTCAAGCCGCTAATATGAGGTGTAGTTCACTTGATGTTACAAATATTTCGAAGCTTTTAATTGACCAATCAGAAGAAAAATTTTACTAATTGATCAATAAAAAAATGCATTGAAAAATTCGTAACATCAAATGGACCGTAGTTATGATATAGTAAATTAATAAGGAAATAAGGGTAAGACCAATCATATTAAAGAATTTTACAACAGTTGCAAAAATGCAAAGCTGCTTTCTCTGCTGAACGCAGCCATTGGGCGAGTTCAAGACGGTAAAGCGGCTAGGTATGCTTGCCGAGCGATTGAATATAATTGGTTATTACTTATAGATCCAACCAATCATACTCGAGCAAGCGTACCTAGCCGCTTTGTCGTCTTGAACTCGCCCATTAACTTGAGTTGATGATATTTTGTGTTCTCCTATTGGTAAAGCGTGTCCACCAATAACAAAGTATTTTCCAACCCAAGTTAGTGCAAACTCGGTCGGGTCGAAAATACTATTCGAATATGTTCAGAGAAAACTAATCCGCTATTTAGCAATTTTTTAGGTGCATTTAAATTCAGAATCATCTCACTGAGCTCTTCAGTGAGCTTTCGTATCTCTGGGTGCAGTCAAATTCTCGTTACAAATGCTTTGAAGCGTTTGATTGACCAATCAGAAGAAAGAACTTTACAAATTGACCAATCAAGAAACGCTTCAGAGCATTTGTAGCACCGCGTTGACGGGGTACCTCTTTCGTACGTTTGATCACGTGATGGTCATATTCTACGCATCTAATTTGCGCATATAGTACTTTTACGTAAGAAAATGTGGGGAGATAGCAGCTAGTATAATATATAGATAGATGTTTGTGGTGGTTGTGTGATTTCGCGACAGTAGTTAGTATTTAGTATCAAACTAGTATCTGACTCGAGAAAACATTATCTACATAATAATTTGTTGCAATTATTAAGAGAATACGAGAACACGACGCAGAAAGATGGCGGAACAGAATGATAGGAGTCAATTACCTCCCGGCTGGGAATGTAGATACGACATTCGCAGCGGTCGTCCGTACGTAAAGTGCACTTCAGAATATTTATTTTTTTATTCTTTTCATTAAATAACTTAGTAATGGAGTCCAAAAATCGAAATCCTGTATCAATAAATTCGTATAACGTAAAGTAGCTGCATATACTTTGTTTTCGATAATTTTTTACAATTCTTGAAATAAATACATGATTAAATTATCAATGTGTTTATTAATGAAAAAGATAGCAATAAGAGATAACATTCTACGTGTGCATTAAGCAAGATGCTTTGTATTTAATACAATTTTGATTAAATATTTATGATTAACGCATTGAGAGTTAAAAATATTTATAGAAAATCGATTTATAATATTTCTTTGAAACAACAAATCAGACACTTATAACTGTTAATGGTGATCTTTAGATATTTCATAAATCATTTTAATCGAACTACAACATGGGAAGATCCAAGAGTAAGATATTGGCAGTATTCTCAGTACATACAGTCTCAGAATTCAATGGCACTGAGTTCTGCTACTACTACCACTTCTCAAGATATTCCTATGCAGGTCAGTTGTAGCAATTGTATTTCTATATGCATTCACAATTAAGTCATAAAAGTGATTGTTATATAATTTGTGACTAGATTTGTTAAAAAGCATTTTTATTCTGTAAGTTCGTCATTAAAAAAATTTGTAAAATGAACTACAGCACTGAGGAGGATCAAAATTCTGATCAAAATATTTGCATTTTAACTTGTCTTAATTGTTAATCATATTATTTTAATAAACTGACATTGGTCACGTTCAGCAGACTCAACTGTTGTGGAGCGGATCCGTGAGCGCTCACTGCTATTTGTATATTCTTTTAGATCATCCAATAGCAGTGAGCGTTCATGGATCTGCTCTGCAACAGTTGAGTCTGCTGAACACGACCATGTTGTGCACCAATAATTATAAATTGTATAGACTCATTCATGGTATTTTAATTATATATATATATTTTTTTATTAAATTTATTATTTAATTTATTTTATTTTATTTCTTTGACTTTTTGTACTTACAATTAGATATTTATATATTATCAGTTTTTTTTTCAAAGAACATCCAGTATAAATTATGTATTTATAAAGTGTTTGTTCTTTGGAATTATAATAAATTTATTTAATTTTTTATTCTCATTTTATATCCAATCATAAATGTGTGATTTGTTTGAAATTTGAAAATTTTATAATTTTTTTTTGTAAATTTTGTAATTTTGTAAAGTAGAGTTTAACGTCATTGTACGTCCCCCTCGAAATGACGAAATTTTCATTCTAAACATTTTTTCGTAGTGTGCTTATTTTTCGAGTTATTTGGCTGCCTAAGTTAAAATGGGTCACCCTGTATATGTATACTTGTATAAAAAAAAGTACACTTATCTTTGTTAGAAACAAAATTTAATAATAAGAAAATTTAACAAGTTAGCTTCTTAAGTTATTTCAGAAAAATTTTCTTTTAAAATACCTAAAGATGTATTTCAATAAAATTTTTAATTATCTATTTCACATATCGTTATACTATTATTAAACCACTTTTGTACTTCTTAAGATAAAAATTTACAGAATCTATTTTATATTTAATTTTTTCCAATTTTGTATTAGAGTAAGTTAGAGCTGTTTCATCAATTTCAACAACTTGAATATGATATAAAAATTTGTAAAAAAAATTTCCTGTATTAGGTATTTATGCTCAATACCATTTTAAACATAACTAACTTATTACTGAACATAATATAGCTTCTTATGTATTTAAAAACAACAGAGAAAAACAAATTATGCAGAATAACAATTTATACTACATTGATGCAAAATTTACATGAATCAAAATTAATGGGATTATTCTGCTTATTAAGAAACATCTTCAAAGAAACAAATTGTATAAGAAAATAGTTTATGATTGTCAGAGATAATTTTTGTACTACTATTTTAAAATTTTAATGAATGTTGCATATAACTTTTATTGAGAAATTTGTTTGTTTATAAAAATTGTAAATATAATATAAAGATTTCATTATTTAGATGACTATAGAAATGATGTATTTACCTTCAATACATAAAAGCTTCAACAATTTCCCTTTATGGTAACGTGCTTATAACTACGTTTCTCAAACACAATTGTTACTTAAAAGCATAAAAGCGATTTTCAAATGTTAAATATGTTAAAAAACATACACGTTAACGCTGGCTAAAATGGTTCCATAGACGAAAAATTCCACCCTATCTTATGATGCAAGGTGTGTTCTTGCTTACGTTTAATTGCTACAACCAACTAGAATTTAGTCTTTTATTTCATTACTTTCAGCAGATTCTGTTTTAATACACCTGCTATGGCAATAAAATCACCGACGAGATACTATTAGATGGTCAGTTTACAGAAATTTGCGTGACTATTAAAATTTAAATGATTAAAAGTATGTTAACATAGTACTAATTTTATGATTTATTAATTTTGTATAGATGTTTAAAATTCAATTATACTTGATTTTTATTTAAAACTGTGATTTTAGTATTATCATCCGAGTTTAATTATCAATATAGAGATGATATTAATAAAATATTATAAATTTAATAACGTATTATCCAAATATTTATATTAATAATCGTAAATGTATATATTAATTGTTGATAATGCCATTGTTCTTCAATTATCCCCAGATCTTCGAGACCCTTAATAGTTACAAAAATTTTTCCAGGGTCAGCCATCTTTAATAATATCTTATCGGTAGTATTATTAACTACAGCTTTTTTTTTCGCTAGAGTGTAACGATTTGACGTAATAAATTTTCAGGATTTAGAGAATTCATTACACCTTTAAATTGTTATATTTTAGCGAAAAAAAACTATAGCATAATGAGAGATTATCTGTAAACTGACTATAATGAAAACTTGACATTGATTTTATATAGCATTAAATTCTGAAGGGATTCCATTAATTATGTCGAAGATTTTTATTTAAAGACACTTTGAAAAGTGTATTTTAATGTGAAAAGTATAGGAATTTAAAATTACATTATAGAAAAAATAATAGTATAGCGCATTAATTAAGAAACTGATTACAAAGATTTGTGAGGTAGTTAAAATAATAATGATGGGTTTGCTTCTTTTTCATATTATACAATTTCAATGATTTTCTTTTATTACTGTGTACCTTATAATTTGTAATTTTATTTTATTTAAATTGGCTTTTATTTTTTTTTTTTTGATACATATTATTGATAAAAATTTCACCATCTGATAATATTAATAAAGGAAAAAGTATAATATGTTCTAAATATATTGAAGGTCAAGGTTCATGTCAATATTTATATTTTATCGTGCTAAAAGAATGTCAAGGTTGATAACTTGCTATGCTAAAAGAATATTTATGTTGATAATTAATCATTTAACATTGTTTGAAATATTCATACAAATCTATCACTATATCATTGAATGCTTTTACGGTGTTTATGTAGGATGTTTCATTGTTTGAATATTATATATTATACATTGTCAAGTTTAAAAAAATTTTTTTTAATGTACATATATACAACTTTGATACTTATATGTTATAACACATGATATTTCAATAAATTACAATGTGGACCTTTTTTTTAAGCATTGAATAGTTTTTTTTAAATATGTCTGATTGTGAGTGACCTGTTACATTGTGACTAAGTTCGTCTTGTTCGCACATTAAAATGTTGATATCATTGTTTAATTCAATACATTTTAAAGCATTTCCGTATTTTTATAAGCATTTTAGACTTGAAAGGATGTCGTGTACCGTAGATAACACACGGGTTGCTTTGGTGCTCAATAATTTTTTAACAAATGGTCGGAAATTAGTTTTGCAAAAAAGGATTTGAACTAAAAACATACAGTTGTAAGTCTAAGTTGTCAAATATTTTTTACGATTTTTTTTAATTATTTGGTTTTATATTTCAAAATTTATTATTTCTTCCTGTTTTTTTAATGATTTTTTCAAAATTCTTTGTTTGTGTGCATAAAATATTTTTATAAACTTCGAAAATATATTTTTAATATTGTTGGAATATCTCTGAGTTAAACGCCATAGATCAGATCTTGGTATCATTTTTTGATTAGCAAGAAAAAATTAATAAATTACTTTCAAAAAGAACTGTGCAATTATTTAAAAAAAAAAAATAAATACATTATTTTTAATATTGTATTTAATATTGTTTATAAAAAAAATATATCTTTGTCACTCTAGATGCGATAATTGTCATTTGATTTGCGAATAATGTTTGTATAAATGAACAGTCAATATTTCTAAGTGTCAATACAGCAAATAAGACGAACTTAGTCTACATGTATGTGACGTTTTACAGAGAAAAGTTTACATGTAAATAGTTATGTAAATAATCCCCCCCCCCCAAAAAAAAACAGATAGAATAAATAGGTTTTTATTGAGATAATATTTAATTATTTTATTAAAGATAATTAAATATTAAATATATGAATCACATGCAGTTACATATTAATTAAATGTTTAACTTAACGTTTTTATAATTTAATTTTAATGACATTCTATATAAAGTTACTGTTTGTTACTTACAACTTATTATTTGTAAGCGTTGAATAAAAACATTTTTACTCTCTTGCATTATATTTGACCTCAAGAATTTTTTAATTTTAAAATAGATTACTTATAAAAAATACGTACATCTATCATGATTACATGTATTTATTTTTAATAATTTAATACAATTATAAAATAAAAATTATATAAAAAATATTTTTATTTATTGAAATAAATGTTCTTTCATTAGATCGCACGAATAATGAATATAATTATGATAAAATGAGAAATTTTTTAAATATTTTTTGTTATTTTATAATATAAATTGAATTGATAAATTATTTTATAATATAAATTGAAATGAATTAAATATATCGGTATTAACTATTAAAAAATATGACATTATTTAAAAAAATAAAATATTTTATGTAAAACATTATCGTACTTGAGATTACATTCATGTGTTTATGTTATTTATGTGTAAGGAGAGACATTCTAATTTCTATTTGAAACATCATATGCTGCGTGTGCGCGTTCGCATGCGTGTGCGTGTATGTGTATGATAAATTGTATATGTATATATTCTTGTGATATGCACACGCTGCATTTGGATAACGCACACGATACTACAAATAAATAGACTGGAGGAAGCGGAAGTGGTGGGCACTTAAATTATACAGGTGCTCACAGAGTTCCACAAATTTATCCAACACCGTCCCCTTATCATAATCCACAACTAGCATTCTTACCTCCCAGTGCACAGGTAAGTAAACATTTATATTGAAAGTCATCCTCATGAATCATGCCTGCTTTTCATCAAGTTAGTTTCCACGATATGTCAGTATACGTACACATATGTACATACATACATATACACTCGCATACACAAAATGTTTTTGTAACTGTTATATAGATAGACACGCGTGTATGTGCAGGAGCTGAAAACGCCAATGTCATTGAAATCCACCAGTGTGATGACAACTCGGTTAGGTGACTTGACTTTAGGATCTCCGACTCCAGTGAGAAATACAGAGACAAGTTTTACTCAAAATTCCGACTCTGAGTCACAAGTGGCGAAGATCAACGCTGTATTTCCGACAGTTTCGGATACACATATTCGTCTTTTACTAAAGAAGTAAGTTTTTTTTTAGTATATAAATTATCTGTTACCAAAATTTTTCATCTGAAGTTTAGTACTTACACTTCTTAACATTTTAATACAAACATTAATATTAATATTAACATGGACAATAAGACTATCATACATACATAAAACAGTTAATTTTTTTTAAGTTTCTTTGATTAAATTTATCTGAGCTCCCCTGTTTATTTTCTTAAATTAGCACTGTATCAGGTCTGGTGCTAAGTCGACAGCCAATATCTTTCAGATACCATAACAGGGCAGCTTTGGTCATGAGTGCTCTCCAAGTGGAAAAGAATCCTCTTTGTGCCCCAGGACCCTGTACACCTGTGGGAGTACATTCAAATTATGCAATTCCAAGATGGCGTCTACCGGCTCATTCTATACATGCAGCATTAACATTGAGTCCGCCTCGCGGGGTTCGACCAGCCCCTAACTCCCCAAAAATGAAACTTAGGTTGAACCCAAATATCATAGTTTCAGTCTTTTTCACCCAGTCTGGATGCTAGATGTTGATATCGTATCTTGTGATAATTCCATGGAAGTATACCAGTCAAAGAGCACTGCCTTTTCTTTTGCATTGTTATAATTGTCTGGTATATTTCACGCATATACACGATATTATGTAACGGTAGCATGTATGGAATCATAGGTTTCCTTCAACTGTATTTAAATATTAAGTACTAGAGATGCAATTATTTATATATTGATTCGCCGATTCTTCAAAATAATTTATTGTGCACGGTAGCAAATATATAATGTAGTTTATATTTTTATTATTAATCTTGTTTATTTTATTATATTTTTATCGCTTTTAAGAAATTAAAAAAATATTTTATCATTGATAAAGTAATTTTATGACATCTGTTATTTTCGTTTATTTTTCAGTTTCTTCCTGGTTTGCAATAACATAAATGTTGGATAATATAAAATTTACGCTATCTAGAATAGGTTGGTTTTTGTTCCATATTATTCATGTTTTATTTTTGTCATTTAGTAGCACAAATTAAAGCTTTGTATTGTTAATTAGATGTCATTGTTATGTTATTTGTATCATTAAAAGGGAATAAAAGAGTTTTTACATTTTTGTATAAAATATATATATCACAGTCGAAGTGTTAACTTTTAAGTAAATGTATACATTGACTACAACATACTTCAGTAAATGTATACATGGAGTTTACACTTTAACTGTGTGACATATACGTATACAAAATTCTTATGTATATATTATAAATACATTATCAATATTTTCTTTAAATATAACATATAAACACTGATTCACAGATGTATATGTGTATATGTGTGCGTACGTGCGTGCGCGCGTATGTGTGTGTATGTGTGTATATTATACATATAAACACAGGGTATCTCATTTAAAGTTTCAGGCGCAATTATTTTCCAAACTCATTCGTTATTCCAGAAAACGTTTTAAATGAAAGAATTTTTATACTTTGTTTCAAGGGGAACATCTTTTGATGGTCCTTTTTAGATGGACACGTGGTTGTAAGATTTTAAAGTAACCTTTATTTTTTTTAATGGAATAGTTTTTTATATAATTCCTATAAAAAAATACAATATATTAAAATGAATAATTTTTTAAATAAGTAATTGTTTTCAAAATTTTTTTTAAACACTATAATAATGTTATTCTTATTAAGTACTTTCAAGTTATGAGGCTTCAAAGTTACAATACGCATTTGCATTATCCAAGATGTCGAAATGATGTTCTGAAACTCTTCTAAATATTGTTCCGAATCTTTACCTTGACATCATATGTCAAAATTAAGGTTAGTTAAAGTTGTTCCTCGTATTTTTATTTTTAATGTAAAAAAGAATTTCTAATGTAAAAGTAAAAATAATAGGAACAACCTCCAATGGTCTTGATCTTATCATGTGATGTCAAGGTAAATGACTTGGAACAACATTTAAAAAGTTTTAGCCGTTAGTTGGACATCTTGGATAATATGCATGCAAATATCACGGACAATACTGTAATTTTGAAACTTCATAACTTAGAAAATTCTTAATAAAAAATGGATAACAATATTATAGTAATTTTGAAACCTCATAACTTAGGAAATTCTTTATAAAAAAAGAATAACAATATTATAGTCTTTTTGAAAGATCTTGAAGTCAGATGTATAATAAAAAAGTAAGGGGGAGGAGTTTATTAAAAAATTTTTTAGATAATCTTAATCTGCCTTAAGGATATCTTCTCAAGGTTACTATCTTCTTTTTCTTTCAAAATCGTAAAACTTTTATTATATATTATATATACATACGTATATATACAAAGTGAGGTATCTAAAACAGGCTACCTAAATAACTTGCCTGTTTTTGATGATATGAAAAAATGTTTCAGATAAAAGTGGAATGGTTTCGAAGGGAATGTGTTTTGATTACATTTTTTTTCTAGGTGGAGGTGCCAAAAATATATGAAGATTATATATACTTTCACTTTTTTAAATAGAATTTTATAATTTTTTTTTTACACAATATGATTTTTCTAATTATTTTGCGTATAAAAGTATTAAAGTAGAGATATTTTATGTTTTATGTATCAAAATGTATCAGAATAAAATGTAAAATGTCGCGTCAACTATTGGTTTGATACTTGTACCTTCATACATTTATATACAGAATTGTTAAATGAATTATATCATGTAAAAAAGATATGTAATTCTATTTAAAAAAATGAAGTTGGTCTTCGTATCTTTTTGGTGCCTCTTATACCTAGTCGAAAAACAACATGACCATAACATGTTCCTGTCGTAACTGTTGCACTTTTATTTGAAACATTTTTTATATCATCAAAAACAATAAGTTATTCAGGTCTGTTTTAGATCTCACCCTGTATATTATCATATACATATATACATATATATACATATATGTATGTATAATAAGAAAAAAACTCGTTTATCCCAAAACGAGATTAAATTTAAGCATGATAGTATGTGCATGTGCTTTCTATTCTAAAAATATTTAGATAATAATATATGTATGTAGAGTAGTTTATATTGTTTATTATAAAAAGGAAAGAAAATTTTATGAATATTTTTAGATATCAATCACATGTGCATATTCTAAAATCTAAATAATGTTAATTATTAATGTTTTTATATATTATTAATTTACTATAGTGTACAATTATAGTGTACAATTGACAGCATTAATGCATCCGATTCAAATAAGAATATTTAAAGCGATATATATATATATATATATTTTTTGTCATGAAAAATGGTAGAATGTTAAATTAACTTTATTATTTGAATTCGCTTCGATACATTTTTTTATGACTTCGTATATATAAATAAAATAAAAAACGTAAAATTTTTTTAATATAATATAGAAATCAAAATTAAATTCCTAAATAAACTACAATATAATCAAACCTTTTTGATCTAAAAATATTTTATATTAATGTTGAAGATTGTTGATGTTGAAGATGTTGATGTAGTCGTCATTGATAGAAACACGATTGGAGAGAACTAGTTAATTTAATAAAATTACTTTCCATTCCCCCTGAGACATATTTTAATTCCCACTTGTTATCTTTGTTCAGTAAATAACAAGAATAACTTGATATCTGGCGAGCACTTAGGTGGGAATCCGAACATGTCCGTGGATAGAAATAGAAAACATGGCATTTTTTTTTTAATTTACTAAAACAAGATAGGTCACGAATATTTGTTATTTTAAAAAGTGAGTCGTGATACAAATTTGGAAAGTCCTGATATATAATATATTAAAATAATGTGTAAGCAACTAAATACATTTCTTAAATATTGTAGTGAAATTTGCTCATTGAATGTGCGCACGCCGAACGGCATACATTAATGCTATGTACATGAATTAAAAGTAAAATTATACATTAGATTATTGTTGTTTTAGTAATGAGTTATATACTATAATCATATAATTTTAAAATATATATTAAATCCATATGATAGTAATGCATTATGTTTGTATGTTGTGCACGTAGCAGTAATACAGCATTCATATTAAAGATTTATATGTTTTGGAATGTATGTACAGGTACCTGAAAAATGTATTTCCAAAAGTGGACGAAACGATATTATTGGATGTGCTGGAACAAAGCGATAATAATGTGCAGAAAGCATCTGAAAAATTAATTGAATTAGGATATGAAAAACGGAATCCTACCCTTCCTGCCAGAGCTTTAATAAAAAAAAAAGAAGAGGAAGAGGTAATGAATTTTTTTATTACACTCACACACATTCAATATACATTGTTATGTAGCATGTACATTGTTATATGTAAAAAAAATTGCCTTTACAGGTACATGATGAACAAACTGCACCTACTCCTCCTCCACGCATAAAAAGTTTAGAAGAAAAGAATAAATGTATGTATTCGTTAAATTAAAATTTTAATTTTCTTTTTATGTCTAATGATAAAGCCACTATAGAAAGAAAATATTGCAGTAAAGACACGTTTAATGCAAAAATATAAGAATTTACCAGACCGAATTGTGATGCTTGCTATGGATAGTGTAGATTATGACGAAGAAAGAGCAATACATATATTAGATATAGTAATGGCAGAAGAAGCTACTCGACCACTATGTACTTCCAGCAGCCAAAGGTAACGTTTCATTTTTAGCAATATCTAAAAAATCATGAATCAATATTTTTATTAATGTTTTTTTACGAGTTGTGTGAAATATTGTAGTAGTAGAAGCGACGAACGGAAAGATAGTCCACCAGTGACAGAAGCTATAAAATTAACTGCTTCTCCTATTAAAAAGATAAGTAAAGATATGGAAACTGAGAAGTTGAAACGATCAAAAAATAAGACTGAGATACCAAAGTAAGTACATTTATTTAAGGTCATAACGTCTTTTAAATATATAAGATATCAGAATTGACACAATAGTCAACATGTTAATAAAATGGGCACGTTCAAGTTGACAAAGCGGTGACGGACCTGCTCGCTGAGCAAATGAACATAATTGGTTATTATGTATAGATCCAACTAATCATATTCGATCGCTCGGCAAGCATACTTAGCCGCTTTGCCGTTTTGAACTCGCCCAATATTTTATTGATAGCATTTTCTATATAATAAAATATGTTACATTAGAGTTTCACGTGGAACCAGTACTACAGAAGATAAAGAATATAAATCCCCATATTTAAGAAAACCAATAGGATCAAACTCGGATTTAGCAAAAGGAGCGAATAACGATCTGCTGTTGTATGTTGAAAAAAAATGCCATTATATTTGATTACTTTTTTTGTTGTAATATTTTTGTAACATTAAGTAAACAATTATAGGCCAGATTATGCGCCATGGTCGGGGCCAGATCCAAATTTGCTGACTAAGCAACCATTTTCAAGATCACTCGCAATTGGACACGATGCAAGTTTACTCTCTACTAATAATTATCTTGCTAAAGGCTCCCAATCCGAATTACGAAAAGGACCGTTAAGGGGATTGGCTCAAGGTTCTATTTATTCGCAAAGAAATGTAGCTAATACAGAGAGTCGTGGTAAATGAAATATGTGCAATTGTTTTTTTCTTGATATTTTTGCATTTATTAAATAATTTTGTTTTAAATCCTAATTTTTAGACAATTGTTTAACCATTCATTTTTGGAATGCTATAATTTAATTTTTAATATTTTTTGTTATTTATATATTATCAATAATATAACATATAATTTAATAAAATATTTTGTTAATAATTCATATATGTGTATTTGTTGTTTAGTAAGACTAAATGACAAATACATTGTTTATTACTTCAGATTATGTTATTTATTGTTAAGCTACAATAAATGAATTTATTTCTCTGGAAAGTTTAATTTATGTTTATTGCATGCCGTTCATAAATAGAAAGTGATGTAGGCAAAAAGCTTTATCAATCATAATCTATTTTGATAAGATGTAAACACGTAAAGTGCAATGCATTTTAATTTTGCTAAAAATTTTGAAACTTAGCTTGTCTCATTATTAGATACACAATTTATATGTAAATGCAATCGGTCCGTGCGGTAGATTTATGTCAGATGAAAGTAAATAAGACTTACGAATTAAAAAAAAATGAGACAATTTATACAAATAAATGCAAATATACAATAAATGTAAGTAAAAGTGGACATATTTTAATCATAGCTCATAAACTGGTGATGACAATGAATTAGCGAAATGGCGCATCGAATCACACACTTCAGTGTTTTTTTTTTTTTGTTACACTATAACAAAGTATGGAATTGTTTGATGTTTTTTACGTTTTGAACACAGTGATTAATATTTGCACTAGTTTTCTGATTGTTGAAATTCTTTAATACTTTAATAGAGTATATTTTTAAATGTACTCTATTAAAAAGAGTAATACATTTAAAAAGTCATGTACAATTCAACAAATAAGAAATAGAAAATGGCCATTAATATTACATGAAATAAGTGGTATATATAATATATTTCTTATAATAATTTGTGACGTTTTGCGAACAAAAAGCAAATCATCGAAAAAATGAAAGAGAAAGAAAAAATTACAGATTGTTCGCATAGTTATATAGAAAGTAATCCAATTCTGATGTATAATTTATCTATACTTGATTATCTTTTTGTAAAAATTTAATTTCCATGCTTATAGCAGAAAATTGATAGCATTTTCTATCTGGTTTTTAATATTAACATATTGTGGATCTCTCTATAAAGTCTTATATTTTTCAAGTGTACTATTTTTGAATTATCGATTTTTATTTACATTAATTTTTCTTGTATAAAAATGTTGAGGCATTTACATATTTTCCGAATGATAAATAGCCGAACATGAAGAGCTTTCCAATATCTAAGTGAGGCAAATATATTTTAAGTAAATCTTTCATAAAATAATATATATTACAATATATAAGATACTGATTGAAAAGCGATAATTAATAATTTTTTAACATTTTGTTGAGGAAGACTAAGATTGGCCAAAAAATGTGTAGATGAAGTATGCACAATAAAGACTATTCTATATACATACAGTAGCGCCGATAAATATGGTGATGCTAATATTTTTGTATTTCACGAAGTTACACATTTTAATGAAAAAAAAATTGCAGAAAAGTTTTTGACCACGGATTTTAAAGCAATGAAAATGAGCTTTAAATATGTGTTTGAATTTTTTTCTATGACATTTTGTTTCTAAATTACAATTAAAAAGTAACATTTTTGCTATATTTTTGTCTTTGATACGCTACAATTTGATGAAACATCATCGGATAAAATTTAATAAAAGTATGTTAAAGTAGGTTTTCTAAGCTTTAAAATGCTCTTTGAAAAAAATTGTTACGATAACTTTTCATAAAGATGAATTTTTTTACAAACTTATTTTTTTCTGAAACTTTTTTGACACTAAAAAGCTTATTAAAAAAAATATATATTATAATGTTCTTGATTTGTATAAATTTTTTCAAAATTAAAAATTTTTCTCCGATCGTCAATTTTAAAGTAAACGTTTACAAAATAAAATTTTACATAACAAATTTGACATCTTTGCCAAAACCCTATCTTTGCATTTTAAAATTCATAATCTGAAACTTCTCTATTTTTTTTCACCGAGATATTTAATTTTGTGCGAAATATAACAAAAATATTAATATCAAAATATTTTTAAGTGCTACTGTACATATATCAAGGTTTTGCTTGGTTAATGTTAGAAAGGGATAATATGTATAATAACACGGATGTCTTATATCTTAATTTTAGATATATATATTAGATATTCGGAATTAAATAACTGAATTTTAGTAATATTATATATACCTGAATGTTAATATAAATTTTAGTTTGAAAATATGTATGTATTAATGATACACATTTTTTCATGAAGACAGCTAAAAGTTTTCATATGAATTTCTGTTATGTCTTTCATGCTTTTTTTTTTGACACCATTACATATTGAATAATAGTTCAATTCTTATGAGAGAGAGAGAGAGAGAGAGAGAGAAAGAGAAAGAGAGAATATTTTTGCAATTTTACAATGAGCAATGACATTTTTTTAAACTTTATATTAAAAAAACATCGTAATAAATAAAATTAAGTAAAGCCATACATAATGATATGATAGACATCCAAATTTTAAAAAACTATATACCTGCTATATACTGGGTTGGCAAATAAGTTCGTTCGGCTTTTTAAGCATATTCTACAATATAGTTTTTGTTTTCCGTTTTTTGTTTTTTGCTATTTTTCATACCTTTCATACGTTTCTTTGCTTCTTATCCTGTTTTTCGTCGCCCGAGATAAAAGTTAACGAATTTCGGAAGAAACAAGAAATACGTATCAAGAAATAAAATTGTTGATAAAACAGACGCAAAGGGGAAAAAAGCAAGAGGTAAAAAGCACGAAACAGGAAACAAAGAGTACGTTGTAGAATAGGTCTTAGGATGGAATGAAATAGTTTTATATATTTTATTTTTAAAAAATTGGCAATATATCATTTGATAGAAAAAAGTTTCAACTTTAAAAATCTTTTTTTTTTATTGTATGATTTTTAATGAAATTATAAGCAATCAAAATCAGAATACTTTTTCATTTAATCTGCAAGTAATTTAGTAACAAAAATCATAGAAACATTTCTAAAAATGAATTTTGAAAGAAAACTTTACATCAGATGGTCGAAAATGTTTGCAAATTTTTTTTGAGTACGTGATATCTACAAAGTGAGGAGGAACGTAATTTTATGTATGTAAACATTATCAAATTCACATAAATTCAACAAAAATATAGCAATTTCTTAAAGTAGAAATTTTGAGCTTTAAAATTCTTTTTTAAAATTTAAATTTTGTTTATTTTTAATAAGCTAACAAAACTGAAGTTATTTGCCAAACCAATAATTGTTAAAGATTGCATAATTTAAATAGCTTATTAAAAATTCAAAGCTTAGAAGTTGTTCCTCTTATTGCCATTTTTACGTAAAAATTCATTTTTATTAATAAGTTGTTCTTAATATTCTACGGAATCTATTTATATATTATGGACGTATAATTAGTATTAGAAGATACTATAAAATATAAATTTAAAAGCAAGATATATGTGCCAAAATATATTTACAATCATGTCTGTTTGCTTTGTACGATAAATATTTTTGTAATGTTATTGGTAGGTAACGAAAAGAACTAAATATATTGATAAAATAAGGCTGACATATACAAAATGTTTATTTAATCTTAAAGTTTAAATTGTGAACCATTCATAGAGATAAGTAATTTACAATTCAAGCATTTACGATTCATTTTGTATTGTTTTTTTATTAATATTATAAATAATATAAATTTTTCCTGAGTATATAAATCTTATTTTTTGGTTGAAACGATATTAATACTTTAAACTAAATATAATGCTTTTTAAATTAATATTATGTTATACTATTTATTTCAGTGCCGTTGAGATTGCGTTTCAAGTCCGACAGTAATCGGCAGTTTGTAATATTATAAAATATATTAAAAAATTTACATATAATGATTATTATTAATCAATATTATTAAGAAAATTGTTATTTTAGGTATCAAGATCCAGCATCGACCGTATAGGGCACTTTCCGACTTTAATTTAGTTTCTTGTGTATATATTCCGTGTGTATATAACATATTATAAACATTATAAATTAAAATTTAGAAAGAATATGAAGTATTTAAATAATCATTGCTTATAAACTTACACATATTTTAATTATAAATAAGAAATATGTGTATCGATTTAATTTGTGTATTTTAATGACATACACGTATTTTGATGTAATGAATGTTTATATGTTAACTTTTTTCGTCGTTTTACTATAATAATTATTAAGAAATATAGATCGGTAATTGTATATTAGGGTTAAATAGGTATTTAACATGTTTCAAACTTGTTTTATCAACATATTTAATTTTTTAAATAAAAAATATAGTTCATTCACTCATATTACAAAAATGTTTACCATACAAAGCAAACGAAAATAGCTACAAATATAGTTATGAATATAGTTATGTCCATGATGGAATCTGATTCCATCATGGTTATGTCAAAATAAATTCATTTTTGACACATGGTAATATTCCGTTATTATATTTTGTTGTATATTTCGATTAATTATAAGTACGTAATGTATAAATAAATTTCATATAAAACTAAGAACAATTTCTTAATAATAATAACAACATTGCGTATTTGTATAATCTTGAAATTGTTGAGAAAAACTCTTGAGAAACATTTTTATTATTTGTATTATTATATCTAAGCACGCGAAATATCAACTCCGTAATTGGAATTTTTTTAATAGCTATTAATTTAAAAACTTGATTATAGCCTCGATGTTTCCATATTATAATTTTTGTCTTAAAATATTCCAAAGAATCCGTTCTTAAAAAAAATCCGGTGGTTTTAGGACGGCATATAAAATGTTAAATTTTTGGAATGTAAGGATGATTTACAATGTAATATTTTTTAGTGACAAATTATATTGGATTTTTCAAAATTACTTGGTGTACATTTCATAAAATTCTATTGATATATAATAATATAAAATATATTAGATAGAAATATTATGTACTTTTATCTTTTATATCTTATTAAATTTAATATTATATACGTAAAATATGGTATGTTAAAATTTACTTTGAATTTATTTAAGTATTGTCAATAAAATTTAATAACTTAATTCTACTTACATTTACATGCAAAATTATATAATAGATATACTTAATAGCGAATATTTTAAATTGATCTATATTTACACACATATTCGTATATTTTTAAATAAGTAGTACATAATCAAGTCTTTTTTAAACTTTTATTTTACAAATTTAAATGAATTTATTAAAGTGATTTTTTAATTTTATTCATTATGTGTATGGTAATTAGTAGGGTTCAAAATTTAGCAATTTTTAATGGTATTTCGAATTATCATTATATATAATTAATGTTTGTCACTTTTTTGTCAGAAACAGAATAAAATTATATATTGTGATTATTGCTATCCTTATATGTATATATATAAGGATAGCAAAAATTTAATATATATATATATTAATTTAACATAGTACTTAACATAATATTGTTCAATATTAATATTTGTTTAAATAAATGTAATATCCCATCCATAAAGTAATTATGTATACTAAGGAATTTATCAGTATTAAAATATAAAATTATTAATTATTATTTATAGCTTTTGTTTAATATTATTTTTATAAATTAATTTGCAAAAATATAAGATTTATTGTAAACTAAAATTACTGTAATAAAACATTAAATCCTCAGTGAAAAAATAAAAATATTTATAAATATATAATAATTTTAAAATATTATATTTTTTTTAATATCGATAAATTCTTTAATAACAAAATGGACTTCCTTTTTAAGTGCAGTAATTATATTTAAAATGAAAATTTTAACTGACTATATGAAATCTAAAACTATAAATATATATTTTAATGATGCATATAGACATTTTATAGGAAAATTCCATTAGATGGACACACACACACCACATATATATATATATATTATATTTTATAACTTTCTATTATAAAACAGGATGAAACAAAACGGATATAAAGATGGAAAACTAGCATATCTCTAATGTAGAGAAATCTATTAATGTGCAGAATAAGGTTTTAATAATAAACTATACACAATTAATATTTATATACCGTCATGAGAATATATTAATATATAGAAATATTTTCATAGTTTGACTCCAGAGTAATCCAGCTTTATAAATATTTAAGATACAATTAAAGTGTTAATAACGGATGGGCTGTGGCTGAAATGTTAGTTGAAAGCTATTTTTACAGCTTTTTGACTTTAAAAAATTATAAAAAATAAAATAATATATTTTGCTATATTTTGAGCATTGCCATTAATACAGAAAACTAATATGTACAGAAAACTACAGTAGATAATATTATACGCCTTTCGATAACATTAGCCATTAAATTAAGGCTATTTCAATTAAAAGTTTTGTTACATTATATTTATTTATACATATTTTATGGAAAAAGTATTATTTAATTGCATTATATAATTTAAATGATGTCTAATTAGAATACTGAAATATACATTATCCTATTCTGAAGAACATATAGTATTTTTAATTATGTAATGTAATATTCAAATTAATAATTTTACATATTTTATAAACACATTGTAAGCAGATTATAAACAATTGTAACATTTATTTTATACTTTGTGTATAAATTACAAATTTTACAATTTATAACATTAGAACAAAGCATTTTGTGCAAAAAAAATGTTATTCATTTTGTGTTACTACATATATCAATTTTAAGAAATTAATCTCTAAAAGTTTATCTGTCAATAAATTATTATATTCTTTGCACATAATAGATATACAAATAACTTTATCTAATAATTTACATTTATAAATCTAAGGTAATTACACATATACATATATGTATAAATTTTTTGTCAAAAGATATTTTTCGTATATCATTCATGTTATCTTAATTCAAGGATAATATACACTATATAGAATATACTCTATTTTACTTATAATTTAATGTATTTCGTTATAATATTGCTATAAGAGTTTGCTATGCTCCATAGCTATAATAAAACAATTGTATTGAAATATATATTATGTTGCTAACTTGCTCTCTGATAAGAAGCGAATAGATAATACTTGTGTAGATAATACTCAAGCAAACTATCTAAGTAGCAATATAAATGTAATGTAAATAAAAAATATTGTATATTAAGTATTGCAAATGATACAAGAAACTATATTTCATTGTCTTTAGACATCTGTGCAATAAAATATCTGTAATCGAATTATACATGCGACAATCTAATTTAAATAATTTACATATACAGCTGTTCCAGAAATAAGTGGCAAAACTTTAGTATCGTATTTTACCATCCCTAAGGATGAAAAAAGGTCATATAAACTTAAGTTCGGAGTTCGTTTTTTTAGATATACTTTTTCTTTACGAGAGAATATTTTAAAGGTTTGTAACTTACTTAAGAAAAAAATTACTAAAAATTGTTTCCTTGTGTTTTACGATACAGACACTGATCTTCTCTGTAGTTTCCGTTAGTTTGTCCATACATGAAATGAATATTTGCCTATTCGATATTGAAATAAATTATCTTGGTAACACTATATTAACTATGCAACGTTTAGTTGGAAAATAATTTACTACGATAAGTTATCTTCGATGACAGTATCGCTCATTGCTTTACTACAATATTTACTTTGTAATATCTGTTTTAAGTAAACTTTCAAGATAAACAAAAAGTGATTGTATCAAAAAGGAAGAATTTCTAGACCTAGGTTTATATGACCTTTTGTCATCCTTAGTGTCAGTAGAATACGATATCAAAATTTGGCCATCAATTTTTAGAACAACCTATACAATAAGAATTATCAATTTATAAATTATGTAGGTATATTAGGCCGATTAAAAAATAAGACAAATTATCTTCTTCTGATGTAACAAATTGTTAAAAAAACCAATTCTGTACGTTTTCTTTTTTGTTCGGAATTTGTTTAGAATACATGAAGCATTACAAGCACAACATACATTGTGTGAACATAGTCTTTCGTTTACTTTATGAATAAATTCTTACTTTTTTTTGTTAATTTAGCATTATTTTAGATTTTTAGATAATTTTTTGCGTGTAATTTATTTTGTACTTTTTTTAAATAAATAATATCTATTAAGCTTTATTATTAATAATATATACGTGCATAGAATAAGAAATAAAGTTTTAAAAATTCATACTTATGACAATAAAATAAATTATAATTTTTTTAGTATCAAAAATGTTATACTTTATATGCTTCATTTCTAATTAATACATTTTTAAATTTAAGATGGAAGCATATCGAAATTTTTACGTATACACGTATGCACGCGTGTAAGCATAATGAGCCATTGAGAATATATTAAATATAAATTACTTTTATACATCTTTATTAAAATATTAACTGTATCAATATAAAAAAATAAAACTAACGATAAGATCTATGATACAGAAGCGTGTATGTGTGTATGTATAATCTTAGCTAATTAAAGGAACAATGATGTAGGATATAACTATAACTAGATACACAATGGCAATAATAATATTCTTAAATTATTTGGGTCTGTTATTTAAATTTCATCTTCGTTTAAAAGCATGTTTGGAATGCCATCGTTGATGGGAAATTTTCTGCCGGATTCAGGACACAATAAATCTCCGTTTATAACTTCGATTTCCAACAGAATATGATGAGCCTTTTTCAGAAAATCTTCATTTGTTTCGAAATCCTCTATCAGAATCTGAGGTAATTCACCGACATGTCCTATCTGTAATAAAAAGCTCGTTGATGTATTATGAAATATTTTTTACAATATTTTAGTAGTATATTGTAAGATAATAATATTGTGTATAAAATGGTTTCATAATATACAATAACTTTAGGAATGAATGCAGGACACAAAAATAATATAAAAAGTTTATACAAATATTTGTTTTATCTGATCTTGTTTTCAATTTAAATGGTGATGCAGGATTGCTTGCATACTACTGTACTGGCAATCTTGTTAATTGTTACACTGAAAATTGTGTAGCCTGTTGGCTACGTTGCTGGCTAAATTTGTTGAATTTTATTGATGTTTTATTTTTTGCTTGATTTTGTACTGGCTCATTGTGAAAGTCAAATCAAAATATTCTCTTCGTAATAATTAAAAACAATGTAATTGTATTTTCACAATGATGTGCTACAGTAGCAATAATCTACTTCACATTTACTTATTCGGATATTTCTGTCAAGAGCCTTCTGTCGAATAATTTCCAGTTGTTCAACCAGCACTGTCAGCACCGCTGTTATCATGGTAACATGGTAACAAAAAAATTTAGCTAAGAATCTTATAGAAAAAAGCTATCGTGTGCTGCAAGCTTTACTCAGAAATGAGATTAAATAGAATAAATGTTTATATGAACTGTTTGTTATTTTTATGTCATTTTTGAATTTTAAATTAATTTCTGAAGTTATATTTACATGTTATGAAACATTGTACATGCGTGCGTATATGTACATAAGATTGAGAAAATTACTTTAAAATAATTAGTTACAAGTTACTGATTCCGAAATGTAACTCATTACATTTACTCACAAAATAACTTTCACTTTTCTGTAACAGAACAGTATGATAACATCAAAGAAGGTTTGCACACATCCTACTCACATCGTTAATTGATCAATTTGACATAAAACATTCTCGTTGATAAAACAGTGAAAAATTCTAGGCCGATATGAGTGGTGTGTGCAATCGGGAATGTAGGAGGGCTAATTGGACCTTCCTTAACATTAATACCATTAGGATCACCAAAGAAAACTGGTTTATGTTTACATGTACAATTTTACTTTAAAAGAATAACAAATATAAATTCTATGGCAGACATTTCTCTTGAAATTATATAATACACGTAAACATGAAATTATAACACATACATATATTGTACAATAATGTTATATAATTTTATTAAAGAAATCTTCACTTTATATTCGATTATAAAATAATTAAATCGAAATAATTAGAATAATTTTGAATTAATACAATGACAAAACAAAATATCTTCAAAATGTTCATTATATATTTATATTTGTTTTATTATTTATAGAAGCATGTTGGAGGCATGCAATGCAAATAAACCTTTTAATTTACAAAGTCACTATTGAATTAGTTACTAGTTACTAAAAAAATGTAACTAATTTAAAAAAAGTAACTTTAATTTTATTAGAAGTAAAGAGTTACATCCCAACCCTGATCATCCATACATATGTATACAAGAAAATGATCTTACGCTCTCAGCAGCTTTCCATAGTACTGTCCAATCCAATTTTGGAATTATTCTAGCTATATATTCTGGATTAAAATCTACTTCAGATACTCTAATGTCTCGAGCCTGTAAAATTTTGCAAATTTTTTAAATAAATATGTAACAGTGAAATAAGGACACTTTACAATAAATTGTATATTTCTCGGCTTTTAAGATAAGCATAATCTTGAAAGTAATAATTTAAGTATAAGCTTTTTTTTATAAAAACAAAAATTGATTGCAAAATAGTATAAAATATTTATACAGTTCTGGAAAAATATAACTATGTAGTTATTGATATATTTCAATTATATACATTCTTTATTTTTTGTCCAAAAAATGAAAAAAGATATAAGAAATAATTTAAAAATAGCTTGAATTAAATGAATATAAATTAAAAATTCCCCTTTTTGCAAACCAATAATACGAGAATAAAAGAGTCAAGACATGAAATTATATGATTATATTTCAATAATATATATACTAAGAAAAAATTGCTGTTTCAACAAGCATTAATAGATTCAACTAAATGCAGCGACCATAAGGCTGTCAAGTAAATATTAGTTAATTCAAACAAATTACACGTTTTAAATTAAAAGATTTTGTTAACCTAAATATATAAATACTTGAACTATATATAATCACCATTAATTAAATGCATTTAGTCAAGTTAATGACTTCTTTTTAGTGTATCTAATTTCTTTTCACACACATAATCTTCATTCAAAAATTAATAAACAAATAATAATGAGTACAAAGATTAGTACAGATAAAAGTAAAAAAATACTATAACCAAGAAACAAAAAATATAAAAAATAATATAAAAAGTTAAGTAAAAGTTAAGCTAAGTCAATGATGAATGACAAGAGAACAAAATAAATAAAAGGAGTTACAAAAACTTATTGTCTAATCAATATTACTTTTTTGTAAAAACAATTTTAATATAATTTTATTTCTATAGCAAAGAAAATATGTGTGATGATTAACAAGGATTTTTATATCCATAAATTAACAATGTATAAAAATACTTATATCATTATTAAAAAAATTTTGTAAAGTATTGAATCTAATACTCTTAATAAGATGGTTTAAACCTTAAACAACTAAATTTTAAAACAAAAATATTATTTATTAAGTTACAGTGTCTGTTTGGTACTTCAAAGTACATTGCTGTACATATACAAAAACATATTTATACAAAATAAAAAAATTGACATAACTTTGGAATATTTCAAATCTATTTTTATTGGTTTTTAAATCAACTCAAAGAATATAATATTTAAAAGTTTATTTAAGTAAAAGTGAAACGTTCAATTAAGTTGCAATGATTTTGTATCTTTGTACAATATTGCCTTATTGGTTATTATTTTATTCGAGTTTTCTGTATGCACAAGCAATTCAATAATAAGATAAACGTAACGTTAATAACATTAATTTAACCACATCAAAATACTGTTTAGTATACCATATAATTTTCATGATTGGACATTTTAATTATTTAAAGTTTTTATATTCTAGATATAAATGATAATTTATGTATTTTTTAATACGATATAAAAGAAAAAATAACTTACGACTATTTTCAGAGGATAGCCGACTGTCACTCCTTTCATAGCTCTAGATGTTAACATATTGTGCGTAAGAAGCTTCATATTTTTCTACTATAAGAAACTGACAGCGCGAATTATTTACACACTAAAATAATATGACGAACCAAAACGTGCACAGCCGCTACCATAATAACCATAGACATATTTAATAGAGGGAAACCTGAGAGCGGTCATCCCGGGCTGCGTTCGAAAAAACTACCTGAGTGCCTCTGAATATTATTTTATCTTTGTTGTTCACCAAATATTAAACGGTGTAGTTATAAGAATTGACCAATGACAGTCGAATATTCTTCTCGTATTCAACTGTAATTAGTCAATTCTTACAACTACAACTACGTTTACGCAATTGTAGATCGGGCTTTACTGTAGTTAAGTTTTGGAACGCAATTTAAGTCCTATATTATTAGCCCGATATTTCATGTGTCGTACGACAAGGCTTTTCAAGCACGTTGATTGGCTATAGGACAGAGAGATCCGAGAATCTCTCTGTTTTACAGCCAATAACAGGCTTGAAAAGCCTTGTCGTACGACACATGAAATATCAGCCTTATGGCTTCTGCATACTGGACGCGAAAAAGCTACCGCGTTGACCGCGTGGTAAAATGTGACGTGGTAGCCAATAAGTTTACAGCTCCTAACATGTTCATTGGTTATCGCCTCGCATTTTGCCGCGCGGCAAGCGTTTCCGCGTCCAGTGTGCAGGAGCCATTCGAACACAATAGATATTGGGCGAGTTCAAGACGGCAAAGCGGCTAGGTATGCATGCCGAGCGATTGAATATGATTGGTTATTACTTATAGATCCAACCAATCATACTCGATCGCTCTGCAAGCGTACCTAGCCGCTTTGTCGTCTTGAACTCGCCCATTGGGCGCGTTCAGCGGACTCAACAGTTGAGTGAGCGCTCACTGTTATTGGTGTATTCTTTTAGATCAACCAATCAGAATTTTAGATCTGGAAGAATACACCAATAATAGCGAGCGCTTACTCAACTGTTGAGTTCGCTGAATGCGCCTATTGGTCGCGTTCAGCAGACTCAACTGTCGCTTGAGCGCTTGCTGCTATTCGATGATCTAAAATGAGAACAGTAAGCAGAGAATTTTATTTTAATACAGAGAATTTGTTTTTAAAGCAGAGAATTAGTTTTTATAAAGCAGAGAATTTGTGTAATCAGTGTAACCCTTTTATGCCATTGACACGGATTTCCTAATATCAATCTGTCAACTTTATGAATTAATGGCTGATATTTATAGGCCTGTATTCAGTCAGTTCTTATATTCAAGACAGTCTTAAGTTCAGTCTTGAGGTATTATGAACCAATCAGAGGGTCACATTAACATCTAAAGGAGCCTACAGACCAGAGCGGCACAGCGTCACATTGAGCGGTAATTACAGCGGAACGGAACAGCGAGACCAATCACAATCGCAGAAAGTAAAGCAGCGGAATGATTGTAGAGTTCTGATTGGTTTCACTATTCCGTTCCGCTGTAATTACCGCTCAATGTGACTCCAGCCTGAAGCGGCGAGCGATAGCCAATGAGAGCCATGCTTTTACGTAAAAGCTCCTCGCTTAATGCCTAGTTCATACTGGATGCGATGGGCGATGAACGACGAGCGATATCCAATAAAAGCTTTGCTTTAGCTCACACGACGATGTAAAGCAGAGTTCTTATTGGTTATCGCTTGTCGCGCATCGCTCATCGCGCCTAGTGTGAACTAGGCATAAGACATACTTAAGACAGTCTTGAAATAGAATCGACTATTGCTGGATTCACACTGCATCCAATTTTCGTCGTACGACGACTCTGCAACCTATCAGAAAAATCGTATCATCGGTACGAAGCAAAATTTTATTTCCTGATTGGTTACAGAGTCGTCGTACGACGAAAATCGGATGCAGTGTGAATCCAGCATATGAATACCGGCCAATATCTCGATAGGATAGAGCGACCAGATTTTTTTGCCAGATTCTTTCATTTTACGCAAAAACACATCAAATACCCTAATTTGATTAATATTGGAGATAAGGTCCCTAAACTCTTAACAATTACCTAATTCTAAATATGTCACTTTTCAAAATTACTGCGGTAAACGTTTACATGACCGTTTGAGAAGCTGCGCAGAATCGTACGAAATTCATCTCGTAAACGAGCACACCTGGGTTTCTTCCACAACATTCCACAATGTATTTATGAACGCGAAGAACACCACGCCATGTTTGCATCTGAGGTATGTAACTGGATGTTTCACTAAAAACATGGCTGAAATATTGTTTCGTCGTTCAGTAAAATTTTGTGTACAGTAAAAGAACGATCTGACGTCGAACACATGTGAGTTGAAGTCATTATGACTTCGATTCATCTCGTTGTGCATCCTTTGCCAGGAACCGATGACCAACTCAATGATAGGTGAGAAATTTCATCTGCTATCGGTTTCTCATTACTCACTCTAATTTATATATCATTCCCGAGAGAAAATACTATAGTTTTTCTTATTTTAAAGTGGTCCATTACTGTTGCAACATGTCACGACATGTTATGTGTATGCGATTATCCTCATATTTCTCTTCTTATTCCGCGTGCATCAGCTTAACAAATGTACGTCTCCATTGACATTATCCTCGCCATATTTTAATGGCAATCTGTAAAAATGTGATGATTAGTAATTGATTCTGTTTTTATATGTACGCTTCAAGATTTGTAATTACGGAAAATACGACATATATTTGTTAAGGCATATAATTCCGAAATTCTCTAATTGCTGTACAATCATATGCAATTGAATGAATAAATGATGCATCATTGAAACTTGCTATTAAACCTATAATATGTTTAAGTATGTTATCAGTACAATGAAAAAGTTATCTTGCAGTAGCAATGGAAAAAAAACATTTTTTATTATTTTTTAATTAAAAAAATAATATTATCTATTTACATATATTAATATTGGATTTTACGCTTTTATATTTTTTAGATTGAGGGAAATAGCGGATAAAATAAATAGATATGGATTTGTTACACCATCAGCTTTTAATTCTTTAAAAGCATCGATAAAGCGTCTTGTAGTTGGACCAACCCATATTGCTTTCCTCACAGATGACAATAGAATAGCTAGAGTTGCTTTTACAGTGCTACCAGATAGATTGGATTTGAGTAAAAATGAACCTAATAGAAAGTGAGTGAAAATAGAACAAATGTATATTTTATAGATATTATATATTTTATAGGTCTTATATATTTACAGGTGACCCTATAACATAGTTAATAATATTAATAAATAATATTAAAACACTAATCAGAAGAATTTTTTTAATTCATTAATTGATTAACCGTATTGTATGTGAGTGTAATTTTGTTCCATAAAAGATGTGTTTGCACATAATGAGATTGATCAATCAATGAATTAAAAATCTTGTGCATATTTAATAGTATTCATCAATATTTTTAATATCTTTAATATTTTTAATCCGAAGAATTTAAACTTTAAGAATATGTTTGCGCTTTGAAAAAGACTCAATCCACGAGTCGAAACGTTAGCAGGTTTTAGCAGGTTTTTGAATATTGTTATTTTTTAATGTACATTTTCGAATTTTAAACAAATATTTTTATATTGTTAATTTTTAATGTATTACATATATGCGTTTTTCTTTTTTAATTGTTTTAAATTATTTCTTTTGACTCTTACAACGTCCTTTTAACTTTTTTCGTTTATGTTTATAATAAGAGTCCTTTATCAATCTTATATTATTATTTTTAATATTTTTATAAACCTTACATGATTTGTATTATTCACAATATATTTTATGTTAGTTCTACATACATCATCTATTATTTGTAACATATTGTGATATGGATCTTAATAAAGTGATACTGATGCTTTAGAATCAAAATCTAGATCATCAGTATTCTATATCAATTTATCAATGTTAACCATATGCAATTAATAACATTGTTAGTATTGGTTAATACTGACAGTATTATTGACTGTATTAGGGTCATCTTATGAGAGGACAGTTTATACAATAATCAGAAAATGTCTGTTTTATTATAGTACAAGTAAAAATCATATTGGAAACTCTAATTCTGCACCAAATGGAAATGGAAATAGCAGTAGTAATAATAGAACGGGGATGTCACGTTCACGTGCCCGGATAATGCGTAATAGTTCTGCGATACGTGGAGGTAACAACAGTGGAGGAAGCGGAAGTGGTGGTCGTATAGGACCTCCTGGAGTTATTATGGGTGGAGGAAGTGGTAGCAATTCTCGTCCTATCGCCTCTGTACCAGCACCATTTGTACCAGAAGATCTAATATCTCAGGCACAAGTTGTATTACAAGGAAAAAGTCGCAATCTTATTATCAGAGAACTACAGGTTTAATATTAATGTAGTAAATAAAAAGAATATAAAATATCAACAAAAAAATACATAACTTAATGAAATAATTCTATTAACATTGCAGCGTACAAATCTAGATGTAAATTTAGCAGTAAACAATCTTTTGTCACGAGAAGACGAAGAGGGTGACGATGCAGAGGATGCAGCAGACAGTTACGTTCCAGAAGATCTTATTTCTTTATTAGATGGTGGCTTTAGTAATGAGCATTCAGTTATAATCGATGCTGATTCTATGTTTTCTGAAGATGTATTTGGATACACCGGGATAAGGCAGTAATTAATTTTATATACATATATATTATAAAGTGAGAGAGAGAGAG